>NC_056732.1:307895565-307920565 GCF_019279795.1 Protopterus annectens | reverse complement strand
CCCACCTGCCTCTCTCATTTTCCCATGTACATTTTGCATAAATGGAGATTTTTGTATGTTAAAATGTATAATTTTGTATAGGCATGTTTCTGTGATGGATGAAAAGTCCATCCCTCTTGTTTTCATCTTCACTTCCAAATAATTACTTTTATCTCCTAGGCTTCTGTTGCTGTGCTGAATAAAAATCATTTGGCCTTGTATTCAGATAGTGGCTTATCTAGTGTGACTAATCTTATTTAACATAAAAAAGTTGTCTCAAAGAAAATATTTGATGTCAAATGCTTTAAGCAATAAATATGCGAATGTAATGTGTATGAATGAGAGGGAGGATAGAGGAATGGTGAGGATGCAGGGAGTGGAGCTGGCAAAGCTGGATGAGTTTAAATATTTGGGATCAACAGTTCAGAGTAATGGTGAGTGTGGAAGAGAGGTGAAGAAGAAGAGAGTACAGGCAGGATGGAGTGGGTGGAGAAGAGTGTCAGGAGTGATTTGTGACAGACGAGTACCAGTAAGACTGACAGGGAAGGTCTACAAGAGGGTAGTGAGACCAGCTATGTTATATGGGTTGGAGACAGTGGTATTGACAAAAAGGCAGGAGTCAGAGCTGGATGTGGCAGAGATAAAGATGTTAAGATTTGCACTGGGTGTGACGAAGGTGGACAGGATTAGGAATAAGTATTATAGGGTCAGCCCAGTTTGGAAGGTATGAAGACAAAGCCAGCGAGGCAAGATTATGTTGGTTTGGACATGTGCTGAGGAGGGATGCAGAGTATATTAGGAAAAAGATGCTAAGGATGAGGCTGCCAGGTAACGGGAAAAGAGGAAGGCCTAAGATAAGGTTTATGGATGTGGTGAGAGGACATGCAGGTATTTGGTGTGACAGAGCAAGATGCAGAGGACAGGAAGAAATGGAAACAGATGATCTGCTGTGGTGACCCCCAACAGGAGCAGCCAAAAGAAGAAGAAGAATGCAATGGGCATAAAACAATAAAAAGCATGTTATTGTTATTTCTTAAATAACACTAAACTAAAGAATAACTGATGTTGTTACTGTGCCAGCTGAGCAGTGTGTGTTTGTGTGTGTGTGTGTGTGTGTGGGGGGGGGGTACTTTAACAGTTACACTGAATATATTTTCTTCAAACGATCATTTGCCTGTTATTTTTGCTGATTTATGATGAGTTGCTTTGTTATGCCAAATCTGATCTTTATTCTTCAATCCCTTTGTAGTTTACCTCTCTATCAATGATTCTTTGCTTAGCTCATTAATTAGTGTATTTTTTTGAATTCACATTTGTGTAGTCCTCTGTTTGTCAGCTCATCTGCACATTGTGTTTTTGTATGTTCCCAAACATGCAGCATACTATCTGGATTTGAAATTTCCATTCATCTATCACACTGTCATGCTTCTCTAACATTAAGCTGCTTGAAGCAGAAGCCAGCTTTAATGGGAATCACTTCCAAAAATAAATAACTCAGTATAAGTAACTTCCTCCAGTGTAAGTCTGCCCAGATTCAGAAAGACTTGTTCTTGTGTGAGCGACTTACTTCTGTGTAAAGCCTATCTATTAACAGGCGTACACCAGGTGAAGATTCCAAAAGTCTTGCTCTCAGCATAAGTCACTTGATCTGAGAGCAAGCTTCCGAGGAAGTATCTTACTCTGACAGCAAGTCTTGGAATATGGCCTCTGGACTCTTTCTCTTATCAAGCAATAATCTCACCATTGAGAATCCTCCTTTATAAAAAAAAATGTTTTAAATCCCCCAAATTACACCACCATTAAACTATTTTTTTCCATATAGTGAGGTACTCAAAAATTTAGGGAGGCTGAATCTGTGTCTGACTGTCACCAAACATATAAAATACCTGATTTTGTCATTCACTGATTGAATCATATATAAAGATATTATATGTAGCCAGGTCTATGAATACTTTTCCTGTGCTTTGCCTTCCTATCTATCCTGGCATGCCTACATCACTCATGGTTTATAGGTGCCAACAGATCAACCCTTATTCTTTCTTTTAATAGATCCAATATCCCTTTTTTACTCAACAGTGTGAAACATCTGAGTCTCCTCTATGTGTACAAAGTAGCTCATTACCTGAGCTGATAGGATATTGTATGGTTAGTCATGCCCTGTTTTTGTTAAGTTCTTCCCATTACTGTCATTATATTCTTAGGTGAGTGAGAGGTCAGGGGCCAATAAATTAACCTTGAAAGAGAAATACGAAAGACCATATATAGCAACTCACACAAATATTGTAAAACCAGAGAAACACCAGACCTGAAAGGTTGCTAGTTATGTTGTTGGCAGCAACTAGGAAACCTTTTACATTTGCTAATATATGATTTTCTATTAGCAAGTTTTTTGCCTCCCTTAGTACCTGTGGCACATCCTCAGAAAAGAAGTGTCTAAAAGGAATGAAGACCCTATCATCCAAGCAGTCAATTGAAATTGATTGGTGTTGGGGTGTATGAAACATCCCTGTTCTTGTGTGAGTATATCCAGTCTGTGAAAAAGCTTGTGGTAATTGCCCCTGAACATTTCCAAAAGAAGGGAGAACCAAGTTTGCCTGGGTCAGAAGGAAGTCACCACAATGACCTTGGGGGATTCCTTCTGAATCTTCCGAAGTACACTGGATATTAGTGGAAAGGGGGAAAAGCATACAGAGACATTCCTGTCCAAAGAAAGGAAAAGGTATCTGGTTTGGGGGGTTTCCTTGGATATTAGTTTCTTTCTCTTGGTATATAGCCTGCTTATACTATGGGTCCACCTGGGCGGCTTGTTTTTTTTTTTTGGCAAGACCTGGTTTTAATCCGGTCAGGTACAGCCGATTCTGTAGAACTAATTAAGTGGTTATACAGGCTGCTGATGTACACCTCTGCATAGGAGTCCATGTTATCTGCATTTGAGGGGGCTTTGAAACTTCCTACACTATCACTTAGTAGAAGGCAATTTGCCTTTGAAAAATTCTTAAGCATTTTTGAGCTGGATGGGGCATCTGGTCTTATAATGACATTGAATGAGACTGATTTATGTTTCAATCTTACCAGGGAAGACATCACATGGGGGGAGTTGCAATGATCTCCCATGTTAGTGAGTACTACGTCCAGGACATATGAGCTTCTTGTGGCTGTGCTGACTAGCTGTTCCAGAACATTTGCATTGACAAAGTCCAAGAACCTCTGAGCCAGCATGTTTGTGGTTGTGAATGTTTCCCAGTCGATGGTAGGATAGTTAAAATCACCCATGAGTAGGTTATTGGGATGTATGGCAAGTGAATCCTCTAAGTCATGCTATGTGGTTAGCATTTCCTGTTTCATGGTGGGGGACTTATAGCTAGCTATGATGTGGTAAGGGGTTTTGCCTGTTGTTAATCAGAAATGGTGTAGCTCAAGAGAGTCGTACTGTTTGACCAGTCTTGATGTGTACTTATCCTTAATGAAGATGGATACACCTCTTACATGGGTTCTTTCATGCTCAATTTGTGGTCTGAATGTATAGAAAGCATTGTAGCCCTGCACACCCAAGGTGCTTTCCATGCCTTTGGACCATGTCTCAGTGACTGCACAGACATCTGCATCTTCCAAAGTGAAGAGTGCTTCCAGGGAGTGCAGTTTCCTGTTTAGACTCCTAGCATTAAGCAGTAGTACCTTGAGTTTATCCAGAGAAGATTTTGTTATGTTGGGAAGTCAGTTATTTTGACACTGCCTAAAAAAAGCAGAATAGGGAATGGCTAATGCCTTTGCCAATATCGAAAGCCTACAGGAGACAGGTGCAGACCATCTCTAGCAAAGCAGAGTGGCCTGTCAACCATGTCTTCCCAGGATGATAGATATTGGATTCTCTTGGACTAACACAAGAAGCTAAACCAATTGTTAAAGTCAATAATGTTTTGCTTGTATTGTAGCATCATCCCTGGAGAAAGTAGAATGCTGCTTAAGGCTAGGCTTATAACTGAATCTGACACATAATCTGAGAGTCCAGTCATGTCTCTCTCTTCATAGAGTCGAGTGAGGTAAGTCTCAGGTCATTCATCCTTACATGGATTATGAGAGAGTCATACTGGTACTTGTGGTTGAGTGACTTGAGTGCTTGAGTGACCTGATGGATCCTTTTACCTGACAGGCAGCTAACTGTAACTTGATCCTTATCCAGCCTGGTGAAAGGAACATTCATGTGTCTCACAATGGAGTCACCTATGACCAATACATTAGATTTTGTGGTGTTACGCCTTATGGATTTATTTGTTGAGAAACTGGTGTGTGTGTGTGTGTGTGTGTGTGTGTGTGTGTGTGTGTGTGTGTGTGTGTGTGTGTGTGTGTGTGTGTGTGTGTTTTATTACGTGTTGTGGTTCTTAATTTGCATTGTTATGTGAGCAAGTGATTTCCGTTTGACAGGCCTCTGATCTGTTGTTAAATTACTAGTGAGTACCTCCACATATGTGGGTTTATGTGGCATGTCCTTATTTAGTGTGGAAAGCTTGTGCTTACAACCTGTTTGGCATTCAACTTGTCCTTATGTGAGAGTCTTGCCTCCAATTTCATAGTGTAACTACATCTGTCACATAAAGTATTTGTTTGTTTCAGGAGTAAGCGGTTGTCAGTATACATGAGACAATCGCTACATTGTGTCAGGATGCCCATGTCTATCAGGCTGGCCAGAAAGATGATGAGAAACTGCCCATCCATGATAGGCTCTTACTGTATGTTTTATTTAGGGAAGGCAATGGGCTAATTAGATTGGACTGAACTGGTAGCACCAAGACTACAAGAGGGACCTATACTTTGCATAGGCTAAGGTTCATCAATAAGGTAACTCTATTCAGTGCACAACTGAGTTGCTCCTAGAACAGCAAAAAAGTTTGGAAGGGTTCACTGACAGCTATTTAGGGAAATACTGAGCTTCTTGGCTTTTGCGTGTATATGCGGCCCTCCTAACCACTGCTGCACAAAGAACAGTACCATGCAAATGCGAGGCTTAAATGCAAGCAAAGAGAAACAAGTTTTAAGCTAACTACCAATCAGGAAAGCACATAAAAAGCCTTCCACCAGCAATCCCCAATTCAGGCAAGTTAGATCAGCACAATTGTGTTACAAGGGTACAGGAAAAATACCTTCTTAATTTCGAATAGCTGGTTTGGAGCCCAAGTGTAACAAGAACACACAAACTACCTACAACAGCCCTACAGCTAACAGATACAGTGTAATACAGTACAATTAACTACTTAAAGCAGCAGCAGACAGTACTGTATTTTTTGAAACTGCTAAAGTACACAGTATATAAGAAAGTCCCAAAAAATCCTTAGAACCCCTTTGTGTCTTCCCAGCTCAGATAGACCAGGTAAACACCTACTGCCACTAGATAAATAACCCCAGTCCTCCTAATGTACAACCACAGTAAAGAAGTGTCCAGAGTGAAATGCTACCACAAACATACTTATAGATACAGATACAACAGTGTACTTTAAACAGCTTATAAAAGGGTGATCATTCCATAAAAGTCTTCACTTTGTATAAATAAGCCAACAGCCACTGAAATGTACAAAATTTATAAAGGCACTAAAAAAAGATAAGCTGATTAATAAGCCATCCAGCCAATAAAACTATATGCAGAAATCTCAAGTGTTTCCCCAACCTAAACAGACTAGGCTACTTCCCAGTGCACTACATGGAAAATCCACTGACCTCTTGATGCAAAAACAAGTGCTTGCTAGAGTGTAAAAATACACTACTTTATCCAAGTTAACATGGCTAGCCTGCAAAGGGGTTATGACCTGGATCCTTCTTGCTTGCTGATGTACCACATCAGGGGCGGCTCATGCTATCGGACTGCCAGACTGCAGCCCTCCCACCTAGAAATTACAAAAGAAAAATCTTTAAAACTGGGGAAAAAAAATCACGAGTCCCAACTCCTCTGCGCATGCTCAGAGGCATTAGAAGAACTCAGACTGCCTTTATCAGCAGTCCGGATAGAGACAAAGAGGTACCCAGCAATCATTGCTGTGAGATACCCAAGAATCTGTGCAGTCGTCACAGCACAGAAGAAGAGCTCCGGACTGCTTCGACTGCAAGCAGAACCAATGAGGGGTGTGCTGCTGCTGATCTTGCGGGACATTCATTGCTTCATTCATGGATTACTGCTTCAGGTAGGTGTTTGGTCGCTCTCTGGATTGTGGGCTTGCTTGCCTCATTCGTGAAACAGTGGTCGCTGGCTGGAGTGTGGGCTTGCTTTGTGGTCCGGGTAGGTGTTTGGTCACGAACAGGTAGGTGAAGGCTTCGTAACTAGGACATTTGCTGGATAAAGGAAGGGTGTGTGTGGGTGTGCGTGTATGTGTGTGTGTGTGTGTGTAAAATGCATGGAACATGCTGACTATGCTCTGAAACTGTGAAAAAGAGTGATCTGATCATGCTGAGGTTCTTATGTATAACAGTTGTTTTAGTACAGCTTACACTGTCACACAGACTGCAGCCACCACAAAACTGTGTTGGTACCCCGTAGTAAGATTTGAAAGCTACAACATACTTTGTGCTGCTATATAAACAAAAGAAACACTGCAGAACAAAGTATCAGAAAGCTTTTATGCACTTTGCCATGGGCTGTAGTTTTTCTGACAGTGAAATACTCAACAACTTGTAAAGCTTCCGGCCCTTTTTTAAACTTCTAATACAATGGGGTAAATAAAACTGATCATGTGATACAAAGAATGATAGTCCTTCTCTGATCTTAACAAAGTAGTTTAAGTGTCTGTGAAACAAAATCAAGATATTAATCCCTTCAGCTTCATTACCGAGGGAAATTTCCTTGCTCCATTTGTCAAACTCATTACCAGCTTGGTGTCTTAAAAATGGTTGGTTACACAAGAATTTTCATAACACCTGAATTACTGTAAAACATTTTATCTGAGATGCACATCATTACAATGTCATTTGCAAAATTAAAACTTGAGCACATTGCATGCATGGGTGAAATGCACCAGTTACTGTATACTGGTGGCTAGAGAGAACAAATGGTGGTGGGTAGAGATACTCAGACTTGAACCCTGTACCTTGGATGCAGGTGACAGGGACATGAATTCCCTATCCAACACCATTTCTAAAAAAACTTTGCAGATTTTTGCCTCATATTTGTTCTGTTCCTCATAAAATCTGTGGTGTATCTACATTTTTCCTTGCAAAGTCTGTAGTGCAGTCGTGCACTGGTAGCCTTGCTGCCTAACAGCTACAGGTTCTCTGGTTTGATTCTTGGCTGGGTTACCTTCTGTGGGGTGTCTGCATGTCCTCCCATCTTACAAAGATGTGTCTGGCATTTCTCCCCGGTCTGCTGAAAATTGTCTTTTGTTCCAAGTCAAACTAGTTTCCTGGTTAAATGTTTAAAAATAACAGGCATTTGAAATTCAGACTTCATATTCTTCACAAAGTACATGATAACACAAAATTGTTCTAGCAGTTGTCTAAGTTTATGACATGGATATTTGAAATTTGCCCCTATTTTTGGGACTGTATTCCCCCATTATTGGCTTTGTCCAGGTATTTTGTGCTAAGGTTGAGAGTTATCTATGGTGAGAACTGAATTCATTGAATGTTTGGGGGCTGTATCCCCCCCCCCCATTACTGGCTTTGTCCACATGTTTTTTGCTAAGAGGTTGAGAGCTATAATGAGAACTAAATTCACTGAATATGTTTAGGGGCTGTATTCCCCCCATTATTGGCTTTGTTCAGGTGTTTTGTACCAAGAGGTTGACAGCTACGGTGAGAAGTGAATTCACCAAATGGTAGCCATTTAAGTTCGTCTTCCTCTCTTTCACAAAACAGCTGATTTGGCATAGTGGTATGTTTCTCTGACTGTTTTGCACAGGGTCCCCTGGGTTAAAGACGTGGCAGTGAAATTTATGGTGGTAACACAGCATTTTATTCTAGTAACTTTCCAACATTATACAAGCAATGTTTAAAATGTGTCCCTGGTTTTTGGGCTTTTGTCCCCCCCCCCAATAAATTTCCGCTTTTTCCAGATTTCTTGTGCTGCAAAGTTCAGAGATACAACTGCGTGTCGAGTAGATTTTACAAGGAGCTGAGAGCTGCAGGGGAACAAAACTTTAGTGCTGCTTATTCTGAGTCTGCTTGCATTCTTAATAGCACAACAGGTAATGTACTTGCTTTTGATGCAAAAGGCTGTGGGTTCTACTCCCACAGTAAATAGATGCATTGCTGATACTGTACTGTGTTGTAAAGTGGGTGGATGCTACAGTCTTTTTTGGCAAAGATACATAGAGTAGTAAATCATTTTTTTAATGCATGCAACATAGGCAATTTATTCCTCAAGGGCAACAGGCACTTTATTTGTAGATGAATAAACAATGACATATAAAGTTGTTTGCTAGCAGCAACCTTTTCATTGTTACAGATTTCTTCAATGTGGAATTATTTAGATGACTTTTACTACTTCAGAGATTGTGCATATTTACTGATACTGGTGGACTGTAGAAGGTTGAGTAGACTTTTATGATGGAAATGTTCTGAATTGGGTAGTTATGTCATTGGTGTATGCATTTTGTTTCATTGTTTACTGGAAAAATGTTCAGAACAATTAATTTAAATGGGTTTCAATGCTGTTTCATTGAATGTGAGTTTCAAGGGCAGAGAAGTTTTTAATGCAAAGCCTGTTTTCATTGTGAGACTGCATTGCTTTGTTTAGCAGATGTCTTAGTGTTTGTGCTGTAAAATGCAAAATAAAACTTTCAAATGAAATCCAAATCATCATAGAAGTAAAGCAGTATGCACATTAGTGTTTATGGTAAATGGAGTGAAATAGCCAAGTAATAGATCATTGGAAGGGCTCCATTCGACCATGATTTTGTGGGGGGGAAGGGCGGCAAACTCAAAGACAGCCCCAGCTGAACTATACCTCCCAGCTGTCCAGATTTTCACAGAATGAATAGATTTTTGCTTCTTATTTTTGGTTTGTTCCTCATAAAATTTGTGGTTTTCTGGAAAATCATTTAGGAGTTGAGTCACTAAATAACGACACACTGAGTTTCAGACTTCATAACCTTCAGAAAAATGCATGCTAAAGTAAGACCTGTTATTCTATCAACTGTCTCCGTTTATACAAGAGCAATTTTTAGTACTGTTTATATGTTCCCCCAATATATTTGGCCTTGTCCAGATTTATTGCATTAACAGGTTGAGAGGTACAAGCAAATAAATTGCTTTATAGAATTAGGCATAGCCAAATTTCAACTGTCCCCGAATTTGGCTCAAAATGTTGCTCATCCCCTAATAATCCCTCCGCAAAATAGCAATTTTGGAAGAAAACATGGAGGGTTTACAATTAAGAAATAACTGTAATAATCAGAGTTATAGATTAATTTTATTTCAGAAATGCATGTAGATTCTTTTATTTTGTCAGCTGCTCAAGTTAGCAGTACTAATATTAAAAAAGTGTCCCTTCTTTGATAGGTTCCCAGCTGTATTGTGTGGCTATTTTATATTTTTGCATCACATTTTTGGTCCATTTTTCATAAAATTGTGTTTTTTTGGCAAATTAGTGGTAAATCATTAAAGACTGAAGTTAGAAAATAATGACAGACATTTGAGTTTCAGATTTCATACCATTCAGAAAATTCATACGAATGCAAGACCTATTCTATTATCTTTCTAAGTTTATAAGAGCAATATTTAAAAATTGTCCTTATTTTTGGGCCTTTGTCCCACTTCTATGTATGGCTTTGCCCAGATTTTTTGCTCTGAGGGTGAGAGGTATGACAAATGTGTCAGGGCCATCACCGTCAGCCAGAGACATTTCAAATTGTGACATACTTGTTTCACCCCACTCCCCCATGTAGTGACTCTGGATGTGTCCAAGCAAGGCAAGGAGCAGTTATGCAGTGTAAATGTGCAAGGTATCCCCCCATCCAAGGTAGACACAAGTACTACAGTTTCTTTTCATCTGTTCTTGATTTTGCAGAATGGTCTGGTTTCTGTCATATTTTTGTACTGTTGATTTATGCTTATTACTCAAAGTGCCTGTTGCTCCGTGTTTTAAGTAGCAATGCTTTAATGACCATCAGGTAAGCTTGTCTGAGATCATAACATGCAAGTAAGCTTTAATAAGCATACTGTTAAAGAAATGCCAACATTGAAGCCTTTCTGTTGTTGCCATGCAGAGAATACTTAACTAGATAATGTATAAGTGTTGGGTATTGAAATGCATATGACAGTATTTGTAATAAAGGACAGGATTACATTATTTTAAGAAGCTCATTACACTTGTTGGAAACTTCCAGTGATCTCTGAGGGCTTTATCCGTAAACTAAACAGAATGCCATTCATGTGTGGTCCATAACCTGCACAGTAATCCTTTAAGCAATGTATCTTGAGCTTGTTTCTTGTTTGCTTTTCATTTTTACTTTGATCATGTTTTCCCCATGAAACAAGTAGATAGTTGTCAGGCAGCAGGTCTTTTTTGGATAAGAAACATTTTTACAAGTGGGGGCATCACAGAGATTGCTACTTTCAGCATGTTATTTGGTACTTTAATAAAGCTGAATATAAATTATAATTAGAACTGCAGTGCAAGGAGAAGCAGTTTGAGTTGTGCTGCTTGTTTTTCTTATACTTGATTTTGACTGGCATTCCAGTAATGTATTTAAAAAGTAATTTATTTTTTCATGCCTCACAACCTTTTTGTTTTTATCTAGATATTAAGTAAGCTGTCATGCAGCCGATGCATTGAAATATTTTTATTCTTTTACACTTCATTTGTCTTGATTGGACTCTCATAATGAGGGTTTGGCACACAGGGCAGCATATTTAATTAAAGTTAGTTTTTGTGGTTTTGAGCATAGCTCCTCCCCTTTCAAGTTGGCTGCACCCCTTCCCATTGACCCCACCCATTCAGCTATCTCCTGCAGCCCCCCTTTGATTTGAAGTCACCAGCCGCCACTGTACCACATGACTGTGGTATTCTCTGTAACAACTTGAAGAAGTCCTGGTGACCAAAGATGATTCAGAGAGTTGAGCACCTTGATCAGGGCAAACATCACTTTTATATTTCTGTCCTTGGTGTCCCATATCCATCCATCTACAACTCCTTTTTCCCATTTTTGTACAAGCAGTCAGGGTGTCACTTCAACAGTGACAATCATCTAGACCAAGATTTACACCACCAGGTGGCTAGCATATATCTTGCAATTTTATCTCTCCTGAAACTGCTCCCTAAGCAAAGTTCAGGGAATCAGAAGTGACTGCTGTGGAACAGGAAAGGAAAATGGGAGGCCTGGATTTAGAAATATCTGTTGTCTCCACCAAGTGATTTTTCTTCTGACAACCCCCAGCACTGGGATTCAAAAAGATAAAGCGTGTTGGTGCTGGGACCAAAGACACTTCAGATACCTTTGTATCTTTCTCATGTGGTGTCTTGCCAGGCGTAACATGAGAATTGTAGAAACCATGAGACCCAAAATTATGAGGCATTTTTATTGCAGTGACTGAAGTCTGAGTGGAAAACCCAAGAAATAGATCTAGATATAAATCTGTTTCCCCCCCTATAGAAGAAAAACTCTTTGAGCTGTGGTGTCTAGCTAACATCCCAGAAACACAGTGCTGTCAGAAGGAGTCAAGAAAGACATTTAAATGTTCTCTTGGAATTCCAGCTTGTGTCATGGATCTCTTATCCAACAGACATATTCTGACAGTTTGAAAAAGACTAGAAAGATAAGTAACTCATCTAAATATGGAAAAAGTGAATACTCTGTATCTCAAAATTAGTTACAACTGGAGCCTGACACAATGTGAACATTCTTAATGCAGTGGATGGTCTAAATGGTAAGGCAGAGGGCTGATAATGTGATCTAGACACAAAACCTTAAGAAACGCTTGAAATCTGGATGAATATGGCTGTGATGATAAGCATGTTTTAAATCTAGGGTTACCAGGAAACTTGAATGAGGAAGAAGAGGTAAACGTTGTGAAGTGACATAATTTTTTAATGTGAGCACTATCTCAAACAGGTTTAGGAAAGAAATAGCCAGAACAGGTTTCTAAGCATTTTCTTTCTTTGGCATTAATACCCGCTTGAATAAAAACCTGGGAAGGAGGAAACGGTTCTATCACTCCCTGGGGCAGGATGGGATGAAGGAGAGGTATAAATAAAAGAGTCTGGTCTGGAGGATGAGGATCCCCCAGAAATATAATTTCATTGCCATCTGTAACTTTAATAAATGATCTTCAGAATCCATTTGTCTGAAAGTATCCATTGCCAAAGAGAAACATGGAGATTCTGACATTCTGAAAGACAAAAGCTGGTGCCAGACTGGGAGGAGGGAACAGAGTCTACACCTTGCCCCTCTCATCACACTTTTTGATCACCTGTGCAGCAGGGGAACCAAAAACTAAATCTCTATCCAAAGGAGAATTTAAAGTTCTCATTTTTAACACCATCTGTGAGGTTCTGACAATATAGTCATGTAAACCTCCTAAAACAGTAGCAGTGGTCATAGCCCTTAAAGAAGAATCAACAGAGTTATACACACTGTATACACACAGTGGCTTGATCAATAAAAGAAATTAAATTAAAGTATATTTTTCCTTACAAGAAGAAAACACAGACAAAACATTCCTCATACTTTCACAATTAGTCAGAGCAGACCTTAACATATTTGCTTGACAATTCAAAATTCTGGAAACTGAAGTTGCAGAAGCATACATTTGTTCCCATAAAAAGACTTTCGGTTTTTCCCAGTTAGGGGTCGCCACAGTGGAACTCTGGTCTGCTCATGACTGGCAGTGGATTTTTACGGTGCTGAGTTGCCAGCCCAACACCCAACCTTCAACAAAGGCACGCCCATTCACACTCGCACCTACCTGCATGTCTTTAACATCATTCGACCATGGGGAGGACATGCAGACTCCACACATAAGGCACACCAGCCAAGAATCGAACGGGAGAATCTCTTGCTGTAAGGCGATAACACTAACCGCTGCACCACCGCAGCTTCATACATTTGTTCTCATACTTATTAATAATCTTTACATCCAGGATTGGAATTAACTACATATTTAGTATCAGAAGGATTAACTTAAAAGCTATAGTTGCTGGATCAGGTTTGGGAAGAGTGTATGAAAACATAATAGACTGAGGAACTTTATACATCCTATCTGCCTTTTATATCAGGGAAAATTGTAAACAGTAACACACACACACACACACACACACACACACACACACACACACACACACACACACACACACACGCACATACACACACACTCTCTCTCTCTCTCTCTCTCTCTCTCTCTAAGGCAGATGAAAGGGTGCAGATTCTGGAAATTCCTTCTTTAACAGTTTGTAGTATTTCCTGAGGATCTGAGAAACCTCAGGGCACTCTTACTGAAACCATTGGCACATACTAGAAATAGTCTCAGAGAAAGAAGAAATAGAAACCTCCACACGGAGAATCAGAAAATGAGTTCTCCTCTGAATCTGAATTAGAAATCTGGGGAGAAAACCCTGTATCTGTCCCTTCATCCTCCTGTCTAGGTTCAGAATCTCTTCAGTAAAGAAAGTATCTCTCTTTCTTTTACCAGAAAGTACCTTACAAGAAGGAACAATAGTAAACTATTCCTGTCTAAGGAAATTTGGGGAGAGTTGATAAATGCTAAGTTTTCTGCTTCTTTTGACAGGAAAATGGAGCCAAAAATGTTATTAGTAGCAGCAGCAACTTCCCTAGGGATGGGCACAATATTCTGTCAAAACAGGACTGACAAGAGTGTCTTTCCCTTCTACACTAAGGAGACCCCAACAGCCACAGAGGATGTGGCTATCCCCCAGTCCACAGTGGCTATAGGTATTGCACCAGAGAGATTCATGGCAAAGATGACTGATTTGATCTGAGGTACAACAAATGGCCACAGCAGAGTCACCCACCTGCAGCAGAGGCAAACTGCTAGCCTGATGTGGTGGCAAAGGCTGTTTTCTTAACTTTTTCTAAGGCAAACACTGTGTGAAAAACACTTTAAAACACTATGCCAGCCCTATAAAGTAAAATAAATACAATTTCTCTAAAGAAAAAAAATGTTTTTCAGGAACTTATCTGCCCAGCAATGGAACAGCACAAGCCAACCATCAATCCTCAGAAGCATCAGAGGAGCATATTTGTTGGTGGCAGTAAAGCTCTGAAGGGCTTGGCACCCAAACATGTATTTTAGTCAGTTCATTTTGAGCTGCCTCACAGTTTAGTAGCATGGATGATGCCCTGAAGCTTTGGAAGCTGGTTGGCTGTTATATCCTTGGCAGGATACAACCCATATGATTAAGGTTGCAGCAGCAGTGATCAATATGATAAATATAAAATGCTCTTTAATTTAAAAACAAATATCCTGGTGTGTTTTTGTTTTAATTCCATGAATAATGCATTCCAAAATTCGGCTATATGAACAGAAAACTCTGAATCACCAAAATGATCAACAGTCTTTCTGACTACTAGCTATTTATGTTTTTTTTCTCTGTTAAGTAGTTAATAGGCTATTTTTGTTTGGTCTATGTAGAATAGCATATACTATCTTAAGCTGAAAAAAGTTCAGATTTTGTTAGAATTCTAACCAAAGTATTTGAAAGGCTATACAGTGATGTGTTGTGTTACTAAGGATGGCCATAAATCCAGCTATTGTATTATAGAATTGCGCAGGTTTGTGAAGAGGAGGTATCTGAGTTTTGGCAAAAGTTAGAGACATTCAGTAGGCTGGGGAGGAGATTGCATGGTATGCTCAGTCATAAAAGTCTTAGCTTTATACCTCATTTCAAGATTTGTACTGGTTTTGTGTATGATATGCTATATGTTGTAATTAGTTTTGAGTTTATTATCATTGATGATCCATATAACTTGGTAAGGGCTACTTGTTCGGTTATTGTATTTTTAAGGGATACGATTTCAAAGGAATATTTTGCATGTCTGTTCTGAGTTAAGGAGAACTCGGTTCCAGCATTACTCAGGCTGCTGCCTTTCATGCATGCAATCACCTTTCTAGAAATTAAAGATTACTATTGTCACAAGCATGTTTTATTTTCTTTTTATAGTCTCAAGCACTAGTCCCACTCATAGATCTCCATATTGTATAACATTCCATATGGGGGTAGAGTTTTATTACATTAATTCACTTTATCATGACCACGTAAAATACCATCAAATAAGATGGGCTTCTTTAAAGCTATTTAAATGGGCTTCCAAAGCATTATAATACCTTCTTCTCTGTGTCCTCCAAGTGTAACTGTTTTTTGTTTTAATTTATTTTTTATTTTTATTTTTTTGCATAGTTAAAGAAATATACAAATCATATTGATCTGACTGGCAGATGTTTCAAACAAACCTGGAAATACAGTATTTTTAACAGAGCAACGAAAGTGATACAAAATTGTTTGCAATGATATAAGAGCAGAAGTATTTATCAAATGCCGACTCTTAAAACTAGCTTTAGAGCTTATAAGCTGCCTTTGAATTGAGAAATAACTGGCTGCCAATCTGTTCATCATTAATAAGTTGCTATAGTAATAAATATGATGTAATTCTTAGTGATGAAATGCTGACTAGAGTTTGTTACCTTGGCAACACTGCATTCATACTGAGACAGACAACCTGTCCCAGCCATCTTGTCTTATTGTTCTGTCAACACAAAATTGTACACATGTCAATGTTCTTCTACAGCTGATGTGATGTGCAGACAATTGATTAACAATAAAGTAATGCAGTACCAATGGAGTTTTACCAACACTAATTCTATGACCATAACCTATAACTGGATTTTCCCTTCTGTTTCAGTCACATAATACATTACTGAAGTGTAGCTACACAAAAATTAAACTAGATTGCGAGATATGTTCTGATTGTTTTGTTTCTCACAGTTTTATAGCTTTTTGCTTTCTACTGTTCTAAGCTGAAGTGTAGTAGCACAAATTATAAACATTTTTTATAGACAAAATAATGTAGTATGTTAGACCAACTGTTTCTTATTTTGCAACATGACTGGTGCGTCTTCTTCTGCTGTCTTCAGTGCCATTTTATTTCATTTGCTTTTCTTAATTTTTCACATTGTAATGCAATGTATGAGCCACAATCAACTTTGCCTCTGGTAAGGATTAAAGGCACTTCAACTGTATATCGCTATACTTGTAGACTTTTTAATGAATTGTGGATTTGGTAAAATAAATTAAAAGTATCAGCCTTATGGATTATTATTTGAAACATGCTATTTTCAAAACAAGGAGCTAATGGCACAGCACCATAGCCACCTAGAATCACTAAATATGTTTTCTGTTCTGTAAATGCCACATTAAAGACAGCTATAGACAAGGTTAATTGAAAATCAAAATAACTTTATAGCCTACTGTAGTGAACTGTTGCACAGCAAAAAGTTTATTATTCTTGGCTGCCTTTTTCTTTTTGATGCACACATCCCATGACTGGTATAAATGAGTTTAGACTGATTCAGATACAATGAGAGCTGAAGACTGACAACAGCAGAAACCTGCAGTATGATTCATATATAATCTCTACTGTTTGATAAACTGCATTGCTTCACACATGAAAACAATGAATTATACCAGATGATACAAGAGACACTAACAAACATCTTGATGGAAAGTATTGTGACTGTTGCTCAATTGCAACTGCTAGTTCTTTTTTATGTACAATGACGTTTATAATGAACATGTTTTGAGTTCAAAACTGCCTAAAAAGTATGGCCATCTTTTGGACTTTATTACTTCAGATCATGTGTGTGTTAAAGATAATACAGGACATAATATACTATATATGCTAAGGGACTGTTCCTGTTAGAACAGAAAATGCACAGCCTTAATCTGCCTGCTAGTGAATCACAACCCTGAAAACAATTACATATCCACAGGATCAGGATTTGAACATTAAATTAAAATAAAATATAGATTAAGGTCAGGACACGCATTCCCAAGTTTCAAATCTGCACTGAACATTTGCCAATTCTCTCAATCCTTTGATCAATGCTGATTTTAATCTGCATCAGATATATTATTATGCCTAGCAGAGATTATAGAGATTTTTTACATACAGTTATTATGCTTTTCAGTCTACTGCAATAATCTGTATTCAGAAATATTTAATTTTGCTTGTCAGAAGCAT
Organism: Protopterus annectens; assembly: GCF_019279795.1. Classification (NCBI taxonomy): domain Eukaryota; kingdom Metazoa; phylum Chordata; order Ceratodontiformes; family Protopteridae; genus Protopterus; species Protopterus annectens. Next base: position 307,903,412 of record NC_056732.1, on the reverse strand, counting down.
TTAATCTTAATAGGGTGTAAAGTGTTCCTGGATTTAACAGAAGTTTGAATAAAGACAGTAGGTGACCTGCAGTTTTGGAAATGATCTGTAGTTTCAAAAGGTCTTGATTGTTCATTGAAATTTCAAACTGATATAGATGTAAGACCACGTACAACAATCCCTGTTCATCTGCTTTATCTTGCCTAGAAAACATTAAAGTAAAATGTCTGCTTACTCATATGCATAATTTATAAGCCACAAATAATGGGAAGCATAGTTAAAACAGAAAATAATACTGAAGACCTTTCACTCAAAATTATCATTAGACTTTGTTGCATATTATTTAAATATATTGGCATCTTCAAAATTTAGAAAATCTCAAGTTAAAAGTCTAATATTACTAGGGGTACAGTAATCACATAAATAACAATCCTAAACATGAGCCATTACTAAAAGGCAAAGTGGGGCCATATGGGCCAATAAAATGTTTAGGGCAACACTAATTAAACTACATGGAGCACCATGATTATGCTCCAAAATTATCATTAGACTTTGTTGCATATTATTTAAATATATTGGCGTCTTCAAAATTTAGAAAATCTCAAGTTAAAAGTCTAATATTACTAGGGGTACAGTAACCACATAAATAACAATCCTAAACATGAGCCATTACTAAAAGGCAAAGTGGGGCCACATGGGCCAATAAAATGTTTAGGGCAACACTAATTAAACTACATGGAGCACCATGATTATGCTCCAAAATCGGAAAAAAAACACACTACTGCAGCATGAAACCCCACTGTAACAATACTTTCAAAGGTGTATAACAAATGTTACACACACATCTTAAGTGCAGTTACAACCACATATAAGGGAAGGGGTGTTCCTTCACTCAAAAGATCTCTAAATATCTTTCCTCCTGTCTCCATGTAAATTTACAGACATCAGTCTATAAATAACTAATTTAAATTAGGGTAGTATTTAAAAACTGTCCCTGATATTTTTTTCCTTGCTTGCTGTCTATGTGACGACACTCACTAAGTGCTTTACTGGCTTTCAAAACCAGTAAAACTTCATCACTTTTTTGTAACAGCTAGTGAATGGAGGGGATAAAACTCCATGGACTACAAAGAGTTATGATCATGTCTTAGTGATCATAACCCATTACTATGTGTTCTCAATATGGGTATCAAGATTCACCTCTCCAGTGAAGGCATCGATGTCTTGAACACAATAATATGGTTACATTGAGAGACCCAGTCATAACCCCCTGTATGTAAGCCAGATTCTAATGATGAAAGAAACAGCAATGTAGCCATTGTACTAAAGTGTGCTACACTAATTGAAAAGAAAAATATGCTTCTATCTATGTAGTCAGACAAAGAAAAATTTGCTTCTGTCTGTGTAGTTGCACAATCACAAGCTGTTACAGGTACTAGTCTAAAGACTTGAAAGAACTACAATGGCAACATTTTTCAGTGTTCATAGACAAGTGTTTTGCAAATTATTTTGTCTATAATGTCCACTGTTACTAACTATCCATCTTCACCTACCTAGGATCCTCTCCTTCTTTTTCTGTGTGCGTGCGTGTGTGTGTGTGTGTGTGTGTGTGTGTGTGTGTGTGTGTGTGTGTGTGTGTGTGTGTGAGTGTGTGTGTGTGTGCCTGTGTATGCGTGTGCATGCGTGTATGGAATTTAGGCACAATAGTTATGTGGATCATAGGTGCCAGGTTTACAAAATTAGTGGTGAGGCTCATTAGAGCCATATCACTTGGTTCATGTGTTCCTGAATGAAAAGTCAATAACAACCTACTTTGTCACATGTTCCAGGACAAGCAGGTATGCCAAAACATTTGATCATATTTTCCTGGGTCATAGGTCACCATTCTTCCATTTGTTCACATGACAAGGTGAAAAGTCATCCACTTCCTTCCTAAAAGATAAAAAGCTGGTACCAAGTTAGTAGGTTTGTAGCATTTTTTAAGTGAGGCCATCCACCTGCTTTGAAAAAACTTGCCTTGCCAACTTCATGCCTCTAATTCTGACCCATTCACTCTTACATAGTTTAACTTATTAATTTAATTATATGTGCTACCTGAGCTACCTTGCACAAGCACCATGACAGAGATCAAAACTATGCATTTCTATGTTTTAACTGGAAACCACCCACAAAAATGGTGTCAGTCTTTCTATGAACTACATAATATGTCATTTTAATTCCTGAAGTAAAGTATGCCTGCAGCTTGCTACCATTCTTACTTTGCTAAACTGTCATCTATTTAGAACAGAACACAATTACAGATAAGTGATATGCTACAAAGTGATGTAGTACATGGCATGCCATGATTATACTCCAGTATCTGGAGAAAAACAATTTTGTTAAACACCTTTTTGCTTTTAAAAAGCTTGCCTTGACTACTGCATATCTCTAATTCTGATCTGTTCACTCTTACAAAGCTTAACTTATTAAAGGAGTACCACACACACAGACTCAAAAAACATGTTTATTTTGTCATGGCTTGAGTTTTCCTACATTTTAACATCACTCTGGGACTATTTACAGGATTTTAAATATTTTAATATGTAATTCCAGAGTCTGACCACATGGGGTCTAGAATCTTGACATGTTGTTGTATCTTTCAGCTTTTCCCAGTTAGGGGTCGCCACAGCGGAACTCCGGTCCGCTAATGATTGGCAGTAGATTTTTACGTACCGAGTTGCCAGTTCTGACGCACAACCTTCAACGAAGGTACGCCCATTCACGCATGTCTCGACACAGAAGACACTCTAGCTGAGAATCGAACGGGACAACGTCTTACTGTGAGGCGACAACGCTACCGCAGCACCACCACCACAGCCTGAATCTTGACATGGTTTTGATAAATCAGTTTGCCACTCAGTATCCCAGAATGCAGTGTTTGGCTGCAAAATGTTACATCATGCAGGCCTCCTTTTGCCTAAAGCTCGTCATTCCATAGAAGTTACATGCATGCACTGCTCTGTTTGAGTCAGTACTTTGTAAGTAACATTCCCTGTTGCTGAATGACTACTTAAAACAGAAGCAGTGCAAATGTCACAGGTCAGACTTTTCAAACTGCATTTTATTGCAGCTGTTTTAATTATGCTTAAATGGCACTAATTTGTGAGAGACTGAATTCCAGTCCATCTACTTTTCCCCTCCCCCCTAACACCTAGCTTACATAGCTGTCAAAGTCCTGAGGATAATTTGAGCTCTTAAGTCCAGTGATTGGCAGCTCTCAGCAGGGGCCCTGACTCATCTAATTTTCCCTTGTTCTAGCATTTCCTTTGACAGAGGGGACATTTGTTTTTGCTGCACTACAGCTGTGGCCTTACCTGTGTGCATTCACATGCAGTTGCTGAAGTAGTAATTTAAGGTTTAGGGTATCACTCACTTTATTAGTTCACCTTTTTAAAAATTGAGATTGACCTGTCCAAACTACATTGGTATGCAGGGTCTGCCTCCATACTTTTTTATTCCACTTGTTTTTCAGAGGTACTTTTGCTCTTTCCCTGCATTTCTTTGTACATACCAACCACATCACTATATTTTCCCTTCCCATTTGTTGTGTCCAGAAACCACTGTGGCCACTGGTGAATGCTTCAGTGTCATGTTTTACAAATGTCTTTTTAAAGCAAGGACATCAAGGTACATTTTCCTGAATCACATAGATGCCCCTGCAAGGACTGACCTCTGAAATAGTGACATGCACAGACAAAATGCATTACTTAATCCATTTTTCAGCCTCCAGTGCAATTGCTGCTATGGCTGTAATTTTTGCAGTAACAAATCTACATGCCCGTACACCATTATCCATCAATATGCAGCTAGTCCTGTTTATCTAACAAACCAGTGAACATGTCCATTCATTTTCATCAGACTTAAGGTGTGGAAACTGCAATGATTATAGGTGCTTTTTAAGGTTTCATATGCTGCTTGCTTAGAGCTACTCTCACTTGTTTTGTCACTACAAATATGTTGCAATGCCAGCTTTGATAACACGGTAATGGTTTAATCTTTCTATTCCCGCAGTGCAGACTAGCAGTATCTAGTGCAACCCAAACACAGAGGACTAGGAGAGAACCACACCACTTCAGCAGCATTTACCTTGGAGAATGTACAAGTATGCATACAAAATTTCAGTGTTGCCATACAATAGGGTAGTACAGCAAGAATGAAGAACACTCACTACCTGTGACCAGCTGTAATTAATAACTACTTTGCCCTGTGTAATAAAAATTCCATCATTCTCTGGCTGTTTAGTTTGCTTTACTTTACTGGTTACCTGTAGAGGTTCTGTGTATTTCTTTGCTAGTATTTCTAGTTGGTGCAGGCTGCAATATTTATTTTATTTAGTTCTGTATTTTCCATTTGTTTACCAGGTTAGTCTGACTGTATGCAAGATGACCGTTTTCATTGGGGACCTGAGGGGAAAGCTCCACATGGCGCCATCTAGTCTGACTTTGTACTGTAGTCACAAGTGCTGCCTTCCACTGATGGTCATGTCTTTTCTACAAGATTTTGTAGGCAATGAATTGTTATGTTTATCTGCCTCTCAAACAAATTGACCTTGTCTACAACCACCAATCGCAATCCAAGTAGTACTTCATTACACCTGCACACATAATCCAGCTGTGGTCAGCTGGTCATGTACCCAGTCACACCACCTGGTAATCTAACTACAACAGTACCTCACACCAGTGTAGTCCACAGAAATATGAAATCTAATCATTTTTTTAACGTGTCCCACAAAACAGAAGTCATCAGATGCTTCAGTCAACCAAGATTACTCCATACTGTTCTTTATCAATGACTTTCACTAAAGTTTTTCCTTCACCTGAAACTCCAACCACTGTTCTACCAGTATAGTAATGGCTTTAACAATGATTGCTCTAGTTTGTACCATACTATCATTTGCTTAACTGATAACACTGGTCCGGTGTTTTGTTAACTTACATGGCGACGTCTCACTATTACCACAATGCCAGTCTCCCTTTACATCATTTGTGCACTGTCATCTGAGCATATGCATTTGTCCCACAGTCTGTAAGACCTTACACAAGACATCACTAGTTATTACATTGTCCCATTCAAGTGCAACTTGGGCAACTGCATGGGAAATGGGAGAATCATTCCAGGTTTGGCACCTATGTCTCTGATGCAAACAGGTAACCTGTAAATTGGTTCATCTCCCAGGCCCATGCATAAGTTATCAAAGATAATCACAACTTGTCAAAGATGTGAGATGCATGGCTAGGCTTAAAAAGGCCCTTGTGGTCCTTAGCCTAGTAAACACCTATGAGCCTATGAACCTAATTACGCTATCACCAACAATCTGTCCATACAACTCAACGAGTATTCTTCCAAATGTTTTGTACTGACTCAATTCTGTGGCTAGAAACACTGAGCTGAGATAATGTACCACTGCAGAGATATGTATATAGTCTTGCTCAAGGCATATCTGAATTATCTTGTGTAATGTCCAGTTCATCTATCAGGCAGTATCACACAGTTTGACTAGATGAACCATCTGTCTGCACAACAGGCTATTCATACTAAAATACCCTTACCTTAATCCAAATCATGCTGTGTATTACTCTGTCTTAACAAGGTGAATTTATACGAGTAGTTGAGGAACAGCACTCCCAATCTCTTCCAACATTGCCACGACTCATTTGTCATGTTCATCCATCATGCAGCCGGCATTATCCATATCACGTGGCTACACATGTAAGATTAAAACCTGAGGGTTACTGGCCAATACCTTTTAATACAGGAGAAGATTATTGCATTATTTATTAATATTCGCCAATGCTTAACCACCAGTTATACACCTTTTATAAATATACCAGCAGTCAATAGACAGTACTTAAGTGATGTATGCACACACTGGCTTTTGGTTACAATATGCAAATACAGAAATTATTGCACTGTTGTGACAAGCCTCTGTACCACTTCATGGTAGCCAGCCTCACACAGGTCCACTCACACCGCAACATTGCTTGCAGCTGCACTCATCTAACCACTATCATAACACTCCTGCATCTATACAGGCTTCCACAAACATGCATCCTGTTGCCATGTATGCAGTATGTACATCTCAATTCTGTCGTCAAAGACCAGTCCTTAAAACTGCAGCTGCCAAAAAAAAAGTAACAAATGCCACTACACTGCTGCATCATTCACTTGAGCCCAGGGAGGAATGCTGACACACAATACCAGTTTTACTACACATTTACATTCTCTATTGGACACCAACAAATTTTCAGGCTGCTCTTAGCAATGACACTTCCTTGGAATTGATCACTTGACTTTCTTAATGCCTGTATACTTACCCCATTGTATATGAATGTCATGGTCTATAATCAAAGAGCTCCACTAAGCATTCCTATTTGCAAGCAGGTGCTGTGATGAGAAACGCTTGACAGTACAATCAGAGACACATTCCTCAACAGGTGGTTATATACACATTTGCTACATCTTCATACATTTTGGTTGGTCATGACAGTTTTACAACCCTTTCATTACCAAGGTTGTGAACTGGCCAGTCCCCACAGACTCAACACACCTGTTATCAATGCCACCATGGTCCACCCCGTTAATATGTGATTACTTATGATAAGGCCTCTAGCATTCTTTTCCACACTACTCAATTATAATCCTTTTCCAAGAAGCTCCTCAATCATCCCTTCACCCAGTCAGACACTACTGTACAAATTATGATCAAAGTATTGGAATGTACAACACTAACACTACTTATGCACAACAAACATTACTTGTCAGTAAACACATCCCATACCCAGCATCTAAAAGAAGAATGCTGAACTTCCACACTATACTCCTTTCACACAAATTCCACACACACAGAAAAAAAGATTTAAATTAGGCTTTACATGTGGCCTACTTGCACGACAAGGTATTTCCAACCTTTACAAATGACATTTGATTTATTTATTGATTTATTTTCATTTTGTTTACCAGGATAGAGCATAGATCCACAGAGAGTCTGTTTTCAACGGAGTCCTGGGGAGAAAAGCTCCAGGAAAAAAAATACAGGTAAATAGAGTATATACATAACACGAACAGAATAGCCAAATAGAACCCAAAAAAACACAATCGAAACGGCAGAAAGAAACTGGAAAAATAACTTTAGCGTATAAAATGTTTAATATCCGCTTTCGTTAAAACCAACTTCATCAGAAATACAATAAAAATAAACCCATAAAATGTTTAAATACCATAATCAATTAAAAGAACAATCAGCTGATTAAGCAGAAAATTAGCTTATAACAGGAAATAACCAAATATGGAAATACTGCATGAACATTTAAAAAAACACCATTGTAACAACACTGTTATAATAATAGTTCTAACAAACTATTCCTATCTATTGGTTTAGACAGAATTAATTTACGGTGTTTTAAAAAACATTTTAAATTAACTGATTCATTCAGCCCTGGTGGATGGTCTGAATGTAATCTAATCTGCCATAAAGATTCACGCTGCTCTATAAAGTTCCGGAAGTCCCCAGCTCTTCCATCATATTTACATTTTTCTAAAACAGTAAACGTGAATTTTTTGAAAAAAGTGCAAGATGTGGAGTGTTTATATAAAGCGTTATTAAGATTTTTTGTCTTAATAGCATAAAGATGTTCTTTGATCCGTTTGCCCAAGCTCCTAGTGGTCATGCCAACATAGAAAGCTGGGCAAACGGAGCATAACGCAATGTATACTAGCCCACTACTAGAACAATTTAAAAAACAAGGCACTTCCAAGATTCTTTCAGAAGTGACAAGATTAATACAGGGACCTTCTGATATAAAACGGCAAACTGTACAGTTGTTAAGACT
>NC_056732.1:307813056-307880808 GCF_019279795.1 Protopterus annectens | reverse complement strand
GAGCTGTAACTAATGAATAGGTTACTGCAAGCAAACTTTGTATTTCAGTGTTATACACTCAGTGGCCCATGCCTTAGAAGAAGACATAGCTTAGGTTACTGGAAAAAAAATGGTAAGCTGGTAAAATTGTAATATGGAATGGATGGCAAACCAAACAAACAAAGACACACTGAGGACTGCAGCACTCCCCCATGAAAGCACAACATAATATTACCAATCCATCTACAAGTTGCGGTAGTAGAACCCACAGCCATCTGCATCAAAAGCAAACAATCATTTGAAATGAGGCTAGCACAACTCCTTGAACAGTGCAACAAAGCCATGTGGTCGTGCGTGTTTTCAATGCTGTAGACCTGCACTACTAACCTTAAGGTAGCATGGCTTGTTGGCACTGACAGTTATCGACCACAACACCTAGTGTTTTGTGTGCATAACTGTGCGATCATGCTCAAGCCAGCAATAAATAGAAATATTTTGCTATTACCAGAACAATAATTTCAAACACAAGTGCATGCAACTAATTCAGAAAGAATACTAAACATCCGTGGGTGTGCCACTGAAATCATAACAGCTGTGATCTGTAACACAGTGAGCCATATACAACAGTAATCATATTTCTAGGCTTTTTCTTCTTCAAAAAAAAAATAAATATTTTTTATTGTAGCACCTAAGTGGCTAATAGCAGTAAATAATAACTGTCCATGACTTGGGAACTACATCCCTAACTAATTTTCCTGCTGCTCCTCATAACTGCACAATTTGCACTCACTGCTTTTAATTCTTCATACTTTGCCTATTACAAACAACCAAAAACAAAACACATGACATCATAAATCAATAAATGGAAGCCAGTGAGAAAGTAAAAGTGCCCTTTAGCTAGCATCACTATAAACATATTTTGTGTATACACAATTCTTTTATAATGCACTAGATTTTCTACATAAGGCAGATATGCAGTTGTAACATTAGAACACTGGAAAGGCATGAGGATTTGTAATGCAGCCCTGTAATTGAGCAAGTATCACACTCTTAGGACAAAAGCACACGAGGTTACACTCAAGAAGTAGGCAGTCTAGAAAGTAGCCCACCATCAACATGTGAAGTAGAAAAATAAGAAAACGTGTTTTCCCTAACTGGATATGAGTCCAAAATGGTTAACAAACATTGCTGCTTCCGTAAAGAGCCAAATATTGCTCTGACAAGCCCTGTCACCATTTACCAGGAATTACTTTACTTCGCTAAACCATCCACTCGGCAAACAAGCCACAAGAGTTTTTTTTCAGAATCATCAACTTGAACCATAATGACATTTACAGGAAGCAAATGCACCTTGTTAACAAGTCTGTATACAGTTAGCAGCTACACCTATCCCACCTCAATCGGAGAAGTGCTTCACAGCAACAAACATCTGAGAACCAAACGAAGATCCATGTGGTCATGCGCGATTTGTAGACCTGCACTACTAAGCTTAAGATAGCACGCCTCATGTTTTGTGTGCATAACTGGGTGATCACGATCTAGCTAGCCCTTCTGTTAAACTCGTTAAGCTGTTTAGTCAGTGTTACATAAAAAAAAATAAATAAGTAAATAAACAGCTTAGTGAGTGTAAAACAAGGGTTAGGTAGGTCATGATCACACAGTTTTACACACAAAAATACATACACCTTTGCAAAGTCAGTCATTTGCAGCAATTAAACAAAATATGTTGCTATTACCAAGACCACGTGCACACCGTGAGCGGAAGCGCAAAACCGGCAAGTTGTACAGCCTTATCTGCAGTAAATGAGGAGAAGGCAGAAGAAGTTCACCAGCAACTGTAGTGATTGGTTAATTTTAAAATAAGTTGACTCACCAATTAAGAGGCCACAAAGACAAGCTGATACAGGCAGAGCTTTACAGAAAAGGTTCCTGTTACAAAACAGTGCGTACTAGAAACACCAACAAGAAAAGAACTTCCATAACTCATGCAGCAGTATTTGAGCACTCCAAGTCTGGGGGAAGGACAAGGCAGCTGTGACATCACAGAATGGGTGGGTTTCATTGTCTGAGCGAGAAGCAGAGGCCAGCCGTGGTGATGTCATTTCGGGGGAGGGAATTGTTAAAAAAAAATACCTCCACTGCCTGGTTACGATGACGTCAGTAATTGGGGGACTCCAGCAAGCTTAAGTGAAACACGAGAAAATGTTTTTGAAAGCGACTCCATCCCTGTACACTAAGGTAGAATTGGATTACAGAAATAAGGGGAATTTAAATTTTGAAAACGCTGCAGCGTCTTTCGTTTATGCGTTTATGCGGGAGGGTGTAAACAGGGAGGAAAAGGGCAGAGAAGTTGAGGAATGCATTTTAAAACCCCGTTGTACTCCTTTAATTAAACAGATACTGTTTGCTTCTGACTGCTGGCTGTGAGGCACTGCCAAATGTGTTCCAGTTTTCAAAGCTGTAAAACACTTCACACTCATATGCTTTCTATCATTTTCTTTTATTCATTTTATAGTAAACTAGAGCAGCTAAATATCCCACATGCTACAAAGGACTGTGTGTTAATACTAAGTGTGTTTAACACTATCTGTATTACAGCTTTCAGAACTGTAAAACAATTAGCACTGCTACATTTTCTTGTCTGTTAACTAGTAGTACATGGAGCAAATAAAGTTCCATGTACCAAAGAATTATGAACTTAGGCAACTGGAAGATGACTTCAAGGGTAGAGGTTATAATGGAAATGATATTATGGAGGCATGTAATTATGCTAGAAATACTAGGATAAATACAGCAAGGCCTTATTATTCAGCAGGTAGCTACAGTAATACTAAGCAGAATAAGAGCTTTGATAATGTAGCATTTATGTTCACATATACTAGTGATAATAGGATGTTGAAAGGGATATTGGAAAGAAATTGACATGTCTTGGAAGCTGATAGTCAAATAGCACATTTAGTAGGTGAGAAACCCCGTATTGTATATAGGAATAGTAAATCACTCAAACAGAGATTATGTTATCCAAGAAGTAATAGTGATGTAACAGCTTGTACGTATGGCAGGGGAACAAGAAGGTATAATAATTGCAATTTTTGCATATACATCTCTGAGGATATGGTGTTTGAACACCCTGATACAGCAAAAAGGTATACTGTCACAGGTGATGCTGACTGCAACAGCAAAAACATAGTGTACCTTGCCCACTGTATATGTGGGTCTTTACTGACTCAGCGAAAGCTTACAAAAGCGAACGCTGATTCATTGACCCTATGTAAGTGAAAGCTTACAATCCCGAACAGCTATTTTTTTCCCAGGGAAAAAAAAATCACTGGGCCAGTTTCAGGAGTTTGCCATTTCCTCCACTGTGGTGCGATCTCAGAGTTGGTATATTTAAGTAGGGGGGTGGGGGCAAAGCCCCCCACATTACATACTGTTTTAAGATTTTTTTTTTTTTTTTATGGAACAGCGATTTTTTCCCTGGGAAAAAAATCGCTGTTCTGAGTGTTCGGGATTGTAAGCTTTTGCTTAAATAGGGTCAGTGAATCAGCATTTGCTTTTTTAAGCGTTCGATGATTCAATATAGACCTGTATATGTTGTAAAGCATTTTACATAGGAAAAACAAATAGACATTTGAGGGAACGTATAACATACCATATGTGCTGCCTGAATAGAGGACAGAATTATAGTGCTATTGCTAAGCACGTGTTAATGTATGGAGCTGACCATCAGTTTAGATTCAATGTACTGGAATTAGTCTCGGAGGATGCTAGGATGGGTAACATTAGAAATATAACTGAAGAAAAGGAACTTAAATGGATTGTGAATTTGGGGGCACATTTGGGAAAAGGGATGAACAAACACATAGTAATTACCCCTAAACTGAAGAGCAGGAGGCTGATGAAATAATCTCTTGTTCTGTGTGTTTTTTATATGTATTTTTATATGCTATATATATATATATATATATATATATATATATATATGTATATTAAGATTCTTAGAGTGCATTATATGTATTTTTAGATGGTATGGTACTTTAAATAATAGAGATTTGTGATGGCATTTGCTCATGATGTGTGATTGGTTAGTTTGAACATGACTTTGTGATGACTGTCTATTTAAGAGGATGATGGGATGGCTATTGTGATGGTCTGATGAAGCAAACAGTTGGTTTGTGAAAGCGCTCACCTGTTTTACCGTTTTTATCTGCTTGTGAATAAACTGCATCCTTTGCTGAAGAAATCGTGTTGGAGTATACTTTGAAAATATCCTAATTTGTAGTTCTGCCGTGTGCTACCTGTGGTATTTTTGACTTATTCATCTCATAAGATTCACTTCACTGTCATCAATTTCTTGAATATATATAATGACTTGGTTATGATCTGAGACTCAGTCATTATTAATACAAAGGTATAATTTAGTTTAGGTAGGCAATACAGCAAGCAATGTGCCTTTTGTCTATTTACACAGACTAGACAGCTTTCAGCAGGATTAGCCTTTTATTAAAAATAATAATAATAATATACAAAACAGTTTTAGAATATCTGTATCTGCAAGGCTGTAGCCAGGACTTTTGGAATTTTACACCATGTTCCACATCCCCCCCCTCCTATTCCAGAGTAACATTTCTGACCTGTGTGCCCTAAATCTCTATGCTGGTTAACTGCTTCGTTCTCCAATATAAACTGTAAAGAATCGCTGTAAATACATTAGCAAAATAAACAATTTTTAATTAAATTTAAATATCTATGTCTAAAAATCATACAAAATAAATCAAAAATTCCGTCTTAAGTAAGAGTGTTAGTAGTCTTTTACTTATTTATTTATTTATTTTATTTACTGTGTTGTTGACTAGGTAGATGGACTGGTCCCAGGATCCTTTTCATCCATGACCCAGGTGCAGAAGCACAGCAAATTACAAGGTTATTATGGTTTGTGACGCGAAGTAGAGCTTTTAAATAGCTAGTTACAGTTTTCAACATTACACACCAAATTATGATGTCTAACGTTACACTACTACAGGTTACTTAACATCAAATTATTTCTGCTAGAATACAATGTTTAGCTCACATCAGTGGTACAGTACTGTATTGTCATACATGTCAATACTACATTCTGGGAGCAGAGAACTAAGATGTAAGTGTTAAAGGGAAATGAAGTAGGATGCCAGTCATAGTGAGTACGCAGTAAGAAAATGAGTAGAAACACCTGCACTTGCAGTGGTGCTGTTTGTAGATATTTCATGTCTGAGTCCACTAGTATTCAGGCCATTTAGACAAGTTGCTAGTTAAGAGTTTTGCAGACGAGGCAGTAGAAAGCTTATCAAGCAGGAGTATTTGTAGGAGTCCTTTACACATCTGCAAAGTTTTGTTCAGAATGATTTATAATCTGCAAGTTGTCTAATTTCCCAAGGGAGCTTGTTCCGAGTGGCAGAAATAATTTTCCTAAAGCTCCTTCCACCAGTTACAAGATTAAATGTGGACCTAACTAGTTATACTTCAAATATAAGTAATAGGTAGCAACATATTGTGCATAAAGTACCAAAGTAAAGCAGCACAACTTACAATATATTCAGTTTGTGTACATAGAACCTGTAGTATATTGTGCAATATGGCAGCTAATAACCTTGATAGAAGTAGGAATGCTAATTAGAAACCAGCACACCACAGTAGAACTGATAGTACTACCTGGTACTTGAATCTGCCTTTGTGCACAGCCTTAAGTGCAGATGTTGAATAAAGAACCATTAACAGGCAGCCTGCCCCCCCCCCCCCAGCTATTTTATTCAATATTTCAGAGAAGCATTAAAAGGTAGCCTGCTTCAAGCATCTTATATCATTATTCAGTACACATGACATTGTGGAGAAGAAGAAAGAGGTTAAACAATGATGATGTTCTGGGAAAAATCAACAAATTTAAGCAGCCAGCCTAGTCCTGGTCAGCATATCTGGAAATTTTCGAGCAGTTCTTTATGGCGACTGCTGTACTCATGGAGAAACAAGCAGTGACTTTACTCACTGTGTGTCTGGGGGAGGGGGATGTTACAACACATGTCTTTGTCAGAAACCTTTCCCAACCTAAAAACATATTTATAGATCACTGAATTGTCAAAAAGAAACTTTGAGCCAGAAACACTCACAAATGGAGACTAGTGTAATTTCACTGCTTGCAACCAAAAGGCTACAGGGATCATGCTATAATATGTAGATGAATTCAGACAGTGTGCTAAGTTGGAATTTGGGGGCCAAAATATATTTTTGTTTAAAAATGTAAATTGGTATGGTTTGTTAGCAAAGAAGTTCTGAAGGGTCCACATTGGCCTGACTTTTTCAATATAGTCAATGCAAATTTTCCACAAAAGGAAGTTCTGGGCTTTCTGGTTCTGGGTTCGAACATGTAAGCAACAAAGGTTCAAGATGTGGCCAGTAAAGGCTTAAAAATGACACACAGATAAGCAGCTGTGATATCTAAATGGAAAATGCACTTACTGTTCAACTGGTAACTCAAATAGATGCCTGCAAAGAAGCAGCAGTCAGCTAAAGCACTAGCAAACCTAGAACCTTTGTGGCACCACTCAACCTCTGTGCCAGAGGATCAGTCAGCATCTTTACAAGGCCCTGTTTCTAATCCACTAAAGATGCTATGTGATCAATTCCCAGAAGTGTGTCTCAATGACGCTAAACATCGATTCATCTTCTTGCTCCAGTTTACCCAGATACTGCATGATATATGACCATGATGGCCAGTCTCACTGTAACATCTGAATAATGGGTCTGCAGGAAAGAACTGAGCAAAAGGACATGCTTCAATTCCTTCATGCCTGTCTGTTTACTACTCTAGCCTTTGATGCATCTATAAAATTAATGACAGAGAGAGAGAGATAGAGTACAGGGCATTATTCCCAATGCCTGAGCCCACTACACCTCCTGGACTGGTCAACAACTGTTTTTTATCATTCCAACAAAACGATAAGGTTCTGCACATAACATGTACTAAGAAAGACCTCACCTACTTAGGTCACAAAATCAGGTTTGACAAAGACTTTTCCGAGAAGTGGGTGGGTCAAAGGAAAATCTGTCTTCCATTCTTCAAATTACTCAATAAAAAGGGAAATCAAAACATCTATTCTATACCCAGAAAGCATAAGGATCACACTTCCACACAAGCATCACATTTTCATACAGATGGAAGATGCCATGTCATTTTTGAGGAATAAAGTTGCAGCAGTGCTTCCAGAAGAGATGGAATGAACATCCTGACCCTCAAAATGGGACAAGAATATGGATGCAAAAACTATTCTTTCCCCAGACCTCCTAAATCAGCTTTGTCCAAATCAAAACAATTTTCCCAGTTCCCAGATGCTACTGCTTATAAACAGTGAATGATTTAATAAGATCCATTGGTCAAAACCTGCCAGCTGAACTTACAAAGCTTTGCTGTCCTTCACTTTTACAATATGATAGTTATGCTATGGAATGTCAGTCTCACAGCCATAACTTTTGATCTTTTAATTGCAATCTGTTCATTGATGTTATTCTGCATTATGATTTCCTAATAATAATAAATCCATTTTTCCTGGAATTCTGATGCTATATCCTTATAGTGTTTATTCTGGTTGAACTATCCTCTCGGCCAAGTTACTAGATGTGAGACGTCTAAAGTTATAAATAATCTCTCTACCTAGGGAGTCATTTACTCAACAAAATATCAGTGTAAATAGTTATTTGTTAGATAATCAGATGAGCATGTTTTTGTTATTCCATATGTACCTCTTGCAATGTCAAGAACATTTCTACTGTTATTCAATTGTTCTCCTTCTATACGATTTAGTTTCCTCTTCAGAACTCAAATCAAATGTCGATATATGCTAGGAGACAATACGTAAAATAATTTTACATTTTTTTTACAACAGAATACTATCTCAAGCATGTTGATGGAATTAGACACATCTTTATTTTTCATCTGTGTAGATAAATTTACTTAGTGTTAACACCAACTGGATCAACCCTCCCATCAAGAAGTTTGAATGCACAGTGCGTCACAGCTCTCCAGACATTTTATTACTACAGCAGACCCACTAGCTGAAATGTTTTAAGTTACTATCAAGGGAGTATAATAAAGTAGCTTATTCCTTACATCCTAGAGCAAAGTTTAGGGGGCTTGTTGTACTGACTGGGAATTAATTCACACAAGCCTATTTACTGCATACATTTTCTCCTACAGGTGGTGATATGACTGGAGTAATACTCCGGAAAGGCACACATATAATAACCCTAGTCTCTTTAAATCTTTATCTTAAGTGAGTATCAGGGAGATAAAACATATATTGCAGTATATTCAGAATAATCCTAAGGGTCATTTGATAATAGCAGGCGATTTTAATTGTATTATAAACCCACAGGACGTTACTGCGACTAGAAATTTTAGCGCAACCCCTCCTGCCAAGTTTCTGAAGATGTGGGCTGAGGAGATGTCTCTTGTAGATCTAAGTTAAGCATCTAAAGGGAACTCATATTGTACTTACTTACCATTCTCCAAGCTATGGCATTTTAATCAAGACAGACAGGGTATATGTAGAATCTGATGTAGTATATAGTAATCCTACTTTGTTTGTGTCTTTCGGCTTTTTCCCGGTTAGGGGTCGCCACAGCGGAACTCCGGTCTGCTAATGATTGGTAGTGGATTTTTACGTACCGGGTTACCAGCCCTGACGCACAACCTTCAATGAAGGCACGCCCCATTCACGTATGCCTCCACGCAGAAGATGCTCTAGCTGAGAATCGAACGGGTACGTCTTGCTATACGGCGACAACGCTACTGCAGCACCAGCAAGTAAATGGTAATCCTACATTCAAGGTAAATTCGTGCCCATTTTATGATTATGTGACATTAATTTTCAGGTTTTCACCATGGGCTTCCTTGTCACCTGAATTATGTAGATTTTACCCATTTTATACAAGATATCCTGATTTTATTAAACGTTTGATTGATGCCATGCAGGAATTTATGGAAGCCCATGTCTTAGATTATTCTTCTCATCTCCTATGGGATGCATATAAGGGGCTCAAGCATGCTAAACTAAGTTCTTGGACAACCTGGTTATATAAAAATTGGTCCCAAGAATTATGATCCTTACAAGAACAACATCAGCACACATTTCATCAACTTCATATCAGGGACCCCAAGTTACTGCTCATGCCCTACAATCGTTAAGGATTAGGATTCAAGAGATCATTACTAGAAAGACTAAAATAGTTCTAGACTGACTTTGACTTCAATATTTTTAGGTCTCATCACAGGTCTATTCAAGATTAGCCAGGAAATGGTATAAAAATTTTTAAAGAAGCATAAACAAATGATTCTTCAGGCTAATTCTGCATCAAAGGAATACAGAACACTATATAATATTTTGAACCAATTTCACAGCTATTACCAATATATATATATATATATATATATATATATATACATACATACATATATATATATATATATATATATATATATATATATATATATTATATATGCATGTGTATATATAACACACAAGCCCTACCATTAATAATAAAGAAAAGCTCAATTTATCTTATAATTTGCATCCTTTGCCTTCTCTGATGCCAGAACAGGTACAGAATTTTTCAAGGGCCTTTAGTAAAAGAAAAACTTTCAGTTATTTAAAGGTTGAAAAGTAATAGGGACCCAAGCTGTGACTGGGAACATTTTTTCAGGCTACAGAGTTAACTCATCCTAATCCATATTTGTAATGTAAAGTTTATTTCTACATAATCAGATTATGGACACTACAATTTCTCCTTAAACCCTCTTTCTTTCAAATATTTAGGGATTAATTTGGCATTAATATCTAAGGATGCATGACATATAAATGACAGAGTCATTCAGCAACAGACAGACAAACATATACAACAATGGAAAACTTGGTTAGTTCCCTGTGAGATTATGCTTCTTCTGATTAAAATGATATTATATCCCAAGATATTATATCCTTCAAGCCTTACCCATGAAAACCCCAATAGCAACCCTAAGGAAATGGGACACAACCTTCCTTAAATGCATATGGTCCCTAGCCCTTCCAAGGAGAAATGTGAATGTATATTATGCTCTTCAAGCCCAAGGCAGTATCTGGTTACTGGATTTAACAGCTATGTATCAAGTGACTATTTTGAAATTATATATGGATCTTTTCTCACCAAAGTATTCCCCATCTTGGGCAATATTGATGGTAGCTTCACCTCATACTCAACTTTACCCATCCTTTTCCAAAAAAAAAAGATTTCCAACATTATACAAAATATTTATTTTTATTTGCTATGGCAATGGGTTTTCATAATAAATTTAAAATGTTGTTGCATTGCAAATTCTTAATACTATTTACAGAACTGCAGGCATAATCTTTAGAAATGTAGATCTGTCTGGTGCATTAGCACTTCTAGTATATTCTAGTATATTCCCATGGCTTGCACCCAAATGTTCTATCCGACAAATGTTTATCTGGAAGGAATGGTGGGACAAGAAACCAACTGTGATTTTCAACCATTATCTCACTTAGAGACAGGATATAAACTCACTGTAGGTCGCTACATCTATTACTACCAGATTATTTCTTTGATTAAGCCAGTATTTAATTATCTATATATCTAGACAAGTTAACTATTAATTCCCCCTTATTCCAATTATTTGAAGTTGTGAATAAAACCACTTTACCCAAGGAGACATGTATGTTCACTTTAGAAACCACATTGCTGTATTCTTATAACTTGGTTCCTGAGTATAGTCAAAACTTTTTACACTTTGAGAATTTTGAGGACACAGAAAGTGAAATTACAAAAATACTGCAACTGTTCCAAAAGACCTTCTACATGGAAACTTTTTGCATGGAAATGTCATCACAAGCTTTTTCTTACTTCTGACAAACTGTTCAAAAATACTTGATTGTATTCCTGTCTGCTGGAGATGCAATGCAGATTAATATGAAACATTATGTCAGCATATTTTTTGGGATTGTCCTCAGCTGCAATTATTTTGGATATAATTCTATGACATGGTTAATAGGTGGTATATAGGAAATATTTAGTGATATATGGGATTCTCTCAGAGCTTCAAATCACACCACCCTTTTCATATTTAATGATTATATGTGAATATTCAGGTGTCATTTTTATGATGTCCAATTAACTCGGCAATGATAATTATCATATAAATAGCAAATATGATATGTATTTTATGATGGTTACATGGAATGTTAACAAATGTTGTTTCTGTATTATTTGTTGAATCTTAATAAAAATTATCAATAAAAACAAGAACAAAACAGAAAAATAATTTCTGTTCAGAATCAAACATGTAAAATGTTTAGCAGTCACTGCATCATTTCCATTCCTAGCATTGACAATTTCTGAAGTGGGTCTATTCAACAACAGATTGGGTACCTTCGTCATTCACCTCTTGTCTGTGATTTTTTATGGCTAGGCTGTAAAGGCACATCCAGAGTTTGAAGACCCCACACTTTGGGGATGTATGCATTGTAAGTTTGTTGCATGTAGATGATGCTGCTCTCTTGTCCTCACTAACTGTCAATTCACTGGTAAATGTGAAGTTAGTGGGGAAAAAACATCACCTCCAAAACAGAAGTCACAGTGTGAAAATTAGGGTTTGTTTTCAGACCTGGAGGATGGAATTGAAAGGCCTATGTTGGCCTTCCCATCCTGAAGAGTGCAGAAGTGGTCTGGCTCAAATCTTGGATGACAGTGGGAGCACTGAGTGCTGCACCACTGGATACTGCTTGTACTGTGCATGGTCATGAAACAGGTGTTACTATGACCAGCCACTGTGGGGTCTGCTCCACAGGAAAGGTTAGCTTACCCTGCCAGGGCCTGTGGCTGGTCCACTTCCTATAGGGGACTGAAGGGACAAAACAGGCACCTTGGACAGGAAAGAATGGTCTGTAAGGCTCTCATCTAACCCAGGGATGCCCAGCTCTTGCCACTAATGGAACAAATAGACTGGTTAGGTGAAAGCAGTGGATCCACTGGTAAAGGTCCCTGTGGACAGGAGGGGAGAGAGTAAACTGCTTTCTGCAAGTGAGTGCAGAACAGATGCCTCATGTGAAAGAGTCTTGCTCAAGAGTAAAAGAAGATGGAATCAGAAGACTGACCAGTAAAGCAGTGCCATATGTTTTGTACTGGACTGTAGTAGTGAAGGGAGAACTGAGCTATAGAACAAAGCTTGTGTCTCCATTCTCACCACTAATCATGGGCTGTAGGTAATGGCTTAAAGGATGACATCACAGATACAGGTAGCACATATGAGATTCTTCTGCAGGGTGGCTAGGCTCATTCTCACTATCAGAACAAGGAGCCTGGCAATATAGGAAAATCTCATAGTATAGTAACTGCTCTTTCATGATGAGATGACTCAGCTGAGATAGTTCAGGTAATTAATGAGTGTTCCATCTTGGAGTCTACCATGAGAAGTGCATTAGATCTAGCCTATGGAAGGGTACTCTGGGACCACTCATGACATGTTGGAGAGATTATATCATTCACCTTGCCTGGGAATCCCTGTATATCCCAAAGGATGAATTGCAGATGCTTACAGGGTCTAGGAAAGTGTCATCTACCCTGCTTCTACCTCCTCAAACCTAAGCAAGACAAACAGCTTTGAAAATGAATAAATGAACCAAATCCTTCACAGTAGAGATGTGAAGACTCCAAGTCAAATCTACTTAAAAAAGTGTGTGTGTGTGTGTGTGTGTGTGTGTGTGTGTGTGTGTGTGTGTGTGTGTGTGTGTGTGTGTGTGTGTGTGTGTGTGTGTGTGTGTGTGTGTGTGTGTGTGTGTGTGTGTGTGTGTCTGTGTGTGTCTGTGTGTGTGCGTCTAATCTCACCAGAAAGGAGAGAAACAGTGCTGAACATAGCTGGTATCATATTATACATGTTAATGGACACACACACACACACACACACACACACACACACACACACACACACACACACACACACACACACACACACACACTCACACACACACACACAGAATCATTGATGTAATTGAACTTTACATAAAATAATAAAGCTGTCGTCGAGGAGATTTCTTCCTTTGACAAAGCACTATCTTAGCATAATTTCCCACTATGATACATTTCTTAAGGGGAAAATCCTAGTGAAAAAGGAAACTATGGTTAGCATCAAGCTGCCTAATGTAATCCTTTCCTGTTCTGATCTTTCTTTTGTGAAAGATTTTTTGCAGGCTTACAGGATAGGGCAACATTTTATATATGTAGATAGATAATAGACAGATAGGCAGACAAATATGTGTGTGCGCGTGTGTGTGTAAATAAAGATATATATATATTAGATAGGGAAGCTACTCCTCTAAAAGGAACTCTGAAAGTATTTCCCTTGTTACTCAAGGGAGTAACATACCCATTAACTACATGCTAAATACAGCCTATTTTTCCAGTTAATTCAGCACAAGAAGAAATGAAAGAAGAACCAGACCACACTAAGAACCATACCAAACTCAGAAAACTTCAAAACCCAACTATTCAAACACCTGTCCACTAAATGGAAATGTTCCTGCCTTCACCCAACCTGATCAAAGGAGTTGTCTCTCTGGTTCCCAAGCTCTACAACTCTCATAGTTATCTTCCTATGAGCCTATCTAAGCTCTCAACAATTTCTATAGCTTCTCTCTAAGCTCTCAACAACTCCTACAGCTACCCTCACACAGCCCAATCTTGTAAATATTATAAATAGCATTCTACTGTTGATGTGTGTATGTAAAGCATATTTACATTTTCTTAAAAGGTTTGTATGTAAACTGTTTCCACACGTAACACGTATCTGTTTTCCTCAAATGAAACTGTATGATCCCTACCTTCAAGCTTAATGAATTTAACTATGCATGATACTGAATGCATTTGAGTAACTATTCTACATAATATTATCTTTAATATTGACTATCAGTTGTATCTAAATTGTATAATGCATCTTGGAGCTTTTCTCCCCGGGCCTCCACTGAAAATGGGTCAATCCGGCCCAATGGACTTCCCCGGTAATCAAACTGCAAATAAATAAAATAAATAAGTAAATAAGAAGAAACTGTAAAAATAAAAAGAGCCAGAGAACTCCTGAACTCCATCGTGCTACCTTCTTACGTAGAAGTTAAAACAGTTTAGAGGAGTTTGCTAGATTTACATAGAAGACTGGAAGCAAAATCATAAGTGCTGTGTGCTTATGGAAAAAAACAGTACTGAAGGGAGACTACCTTGTGTTATGAAGAATATCTGTTTTTATTTTGAAGGGAAATCGAGAGTGGAGCTTGTTCATGTAAAACTGTGGATACACCCAACATGGAAAGCGTTAACTGTATCCAGAAGGCAGTCGAAGGGGACTTTCTAATCTGCTGCTACCTGAGAAGAAATTTTCTCTGCTGTAAATGAACTGGCTTGTCTTGTTCTTGGCCGACAAGAAAACTGAAAGACACTATGTTGACTGCTTTAAAAAGCATTTTAATTCCTTAGTAGACGTAATATAGTAGAATATAGTAACAGAGATAAAACAACTGGAATTGGGATCTTTAAAAACTGTAGGAGCAAATTACATAGAAAAAAATGAGAATTGTGGGATCAATATATACAGGGGAGGAATGAGGTTTAAAAGAAGGCAGGATTTAAATGATCTGTGTAATGTCTGACAGACAATGATTGGGTATATTATAAGTGATGTATAATGTTTGCAACTAAAATTATGTCAATATGGTTTGTGATGTATAATGCTTGCAACTAGGAGTATGTAGATATAAAATGTATGATTGCCTAAGTCATAAGTGATAATATAATAAAGATGTTTCTTGTTTAAAGAAAGCACACAAATGTAAAAGAAAAGACAAGAGGTACTCTTTTTATTTTTCTCAGGTAACACCTGTTGTTATTTTGAGTTATCCATGTTTTGTTTCTATTTTCAGAAAAGCAAGACAAGCCTTTACATGGATTGCAAAATAAACTGATTGACTGAAATGTTTGTTTTCTAAACTTAAATAAAATCAGAGATAGTATATATTCTTTAGGTAAAATCACACCCTCACAACCTTCAAATCTAGGATGTAATGTGTATATGAAAGCAAATTCCTCAGACACACCCAGCAAAGACAATACTGGGTCAGGAAGTTCATAGGTTGCAGTGCTGCAGTTCACTTTGAAGTTCACTTACTTTATTATGCTGTGGAAATTGAACTGGTAAGTTTGGGATGTCCACTGCTAGACTGTATTGTCAGAGCTTTCCATATACTCATTGTACAAGTACTTGACAGAATCTGGCCTTCTCCGCATAATTCTTTGGCTCTGGATATAACTGGCAGAAGAAACATTCCCCAGAATAAAGAATACAAACTCAACTTGAGTTAATGAGGGGAAATTTGAAGCTGGGAACAAAACAGCATCAGTTGTGAGTGAGTGGGGTGAAAAGGCACATGAGGTTAGAGTGATCACAATTCCGATTAAAGCTTCTTTGATTGTGATTTTTTTTACATATTCATATCAACCCTCTTGTAAATTTAAAAGAGAGTTGAAGTTAATTCAGTGGGTTCTGTTCCAGCTTACTGAATACTAGGGGAGGCTCTTATCCACAAAGCTGGGGTATAAATAAAATAAATAAATTATATATATATATAAAATCACAACAAAACTAGGACACTGTGACAGCTGTGGTACTTTATCTTGGATATATATATATATATATATATATATATATATATATATATATATACTTTGACTAATTATAAAGCATTTATATACACTTACATATACTCCAAAGCTACCATCTATGTTCATACTTTAACTGTGTCATCAGGTCCTAAGACTCATTTAAATATTTCAATTGCATTAGCAGTATTCAACACAGTCATATAACTTAAAAACTAAACGCATATAGTTGTATTATAAAATGTTATCTAGCTAGGTCTTTTTAAAAGGGTCATGTTTTTATCATAGATGCCATTGTATGTGTATGTACAGTCACAAGGAAATGGATGCGATATTTTCATTTTTTTATAAATAGACTTGAATAACTTTAAAAATGACACAAGAAAATAGCACACTGTAAATGTTTAGCATACAATTATCGATCAGTAGTTGTGCTTCATGTAAATGCATATTTTACTCCTGAGTTAGTAAGTAAAACGAGGTACATTTTTAATTTCTTAATAAAGAAACAGAGTAACTTTAAAAAAGTGACACTGGGGTATTACAAGGAAACTTTTTCCTCCTTCAGTTGACTGCAAAATGAGTCATATTTGATCTATATATTCCTTGCAACTCATTACTGTTCCCCTAAATGCATTTTCTATATTTTAAACAAAGATGTGAATTATTTTAAATGTTATTAGGGTGATAAGCTGAGACATTTTTGTTCAGATTCAGTTTTTATGCCAGTTGGTTGAATTATGATGAAAGCGGAGTGTTACTATAAGGAGAAACATCCCCTTCACCAATGACATGTACTGACATAGAAGTTACTACAGTTACAGCCGGGTGTGGGGGGGAGTCCTCAGCTTGCAGTGTTTTGGTGGGGTAGTCAGCGATGATTTCATATAGCATACAGTGAAAATGGACTGCCTCTACAGTGGCAAGCTTTGCATCTTATATAACTCAGCACTGCATGTTATAAGCAGCCATCTCCAACATTATAAAACACTGACCTATACACTCCTCTCATTTATTCATCATAGATCCTTAGGGAAAAGAATGTAGTAAGTGCTGTTTTAAATAATTTGTTCTTTCCCCCCACACTTCCAAAGTCATACTAGTGGCTGGTATTTTGATATTGGGTAAATGCACCCAATCAAACTTTACGTTCCAGAGCTGGGTGTGGCAAATCACAGGGCATGCTCAGTTAAGATTTCAGCAGAATGCTGAGGTGATTTCTATAAATATCATCCCAGCACACACAGTTTGTTGGATAGGTGGGCATGCCTACACTAAGTACGTATGGTATTTACTCACAGCAATGTTGAAACACTTAGTGAGGCTAGTATGTGTGTGCTTTTTGTCTGTATAGTGGCACTTGGTTCATAATAGGCAGTGTATACACTGCACATTTCAGCATTTTTATTTTTTATTTTATTTTGCATTTGTTAACCGGAGGTCTCTGACTGAGCCGAAAAGGCCCTTTTTCAGCAGAGGCCTGGGGAGAAAAGCTCCACAAAGAAAAATTACAGACACATTTAGTTATTTAGACATGATCAGTATACACACAAACTACAATAGACATGTTTTACAGTGGTATGCGGCACATAAACAGTTACAGTGGAGAGAACAAACAAAAAAATATTAATTTTAAAAATAAAGATAATTAATAGATTTGTGGCGTACAGCTGAAATTTGGAACATAGGTAGAATACATACATAGTACACAGGTACAGTACATACATTGTAGATTAGCCAGTGTCTGTGAGTAAGATTGAAAACTATTATCAAGTGCTCTACATTTAGTATGTATATGTTATCCGCTTTCACTAGCCTGGAGAGCAATCATGGCACTGCCAACTTTGCTTGAGATGTTGCCTGATGAGGTCTTTAAAGGAGGCTTTGGATGATGTGTTTTGAATGCTAGTAGGGACAGAGTTCCATTTTTTAGCCACTGAACTACTATATAGTGCATCTCCAAAGCTATTGTAGCTGTTGGTGACTTCTAGTAGTAGTTTGCTTGATGATCTAAGAGGCCTTTTGGCTGAGTGATGTTGTACTAGGTTTTTGAGGGCAGGACACTTATTGGGGAGGTAATAGATAGAATGACAGAGGCAGAGCTGATTGTAGGTTAGGAGGTTGGGCAGTTCAAGCCAGTGGAGCTGTCTCAAAGCAGTACGGTGATGAGTTCTATATGAGCAATTTGCAGCAAAGCGGGCAATTCTGTTATAGCAGGCTTCCATTTTCTTTAGTTCAGTTTTGTTGAGATTAGTCAGAATGGGAGATGCATAGAGTAGGGTGGATAGAAGTTGGGAGTGAGCAATGGCTGATCTTGTGTTGTTGGTAAGAAATGGTTTGATACAGTAGAGTGACCCCAGTTTGGCATGTACTTTTTTAATAGTTAAGTTGAGATGACTATCAAATTTTAGGTGGAAGTCTATGGTTATTCCCAATAGCTTAGCCTGTGCCACTAGAGCAATTGGAGTCGCATTTGTGGAGTAGTTAGTGAATTGACTGTTAGTGTTTTTGTTAGAACTGGTTATAATCATAAGCTGCGTTTTCTATGGATTGAGGATAAGTTGGGCTTTGGTAAGGTAGTTTTCAACATCAGAGAATACTAGTTGAGTTGTTTGCAGGAGGGTGGGAATGTTTTGTGCAGCACAGATTAAGGTAGTGTCATCTGAATGCTGAATTATAGATGCATGCTGTGTGGAGGTATGGAGGTCATTTGTGAAGACTGTGAATAGTAGTGGTCCTAAGATAGAACCCTGTGGGACTCCTATAGTTATGGGCAGCTGAGGAGAGAGAGAATTTTCCCATTTCACAGCTTGGTACCTATCAGTTAAGTAACTTTGGAACCAGGTAAGAGTGGAATTTGATAGATGATATTGGTTTAGTTTGTTTAGCAGGATTTGGTGTGAGACTGTGCCAAATGATTTGGACATATCCACAAAAGAGTTGACACTTGTAGGCCTTCACTTTTAAGGTAGTTTACTGTGTCTGTGAAGCAGAGGAGGGCTGTAGTGGTACTATGGGCAGGTCTGAAACCATGCTGAATAGGTGACAGGAATGTTGCTGTCTGGGAGATAGTTTAGCATCTGGGTATGTATGCATTTTTTTAGGATTTTGGCCAGGGGGGAGAGTAAAGCAATGGGTCTGTAGTTATTAAGTTCAGTGGAGGTCCCGCCTTTATGTATGGGTGTAACATAGGATATTTTCCAGAGTTTGGGCACATAGTTTTCAAAAATAGATCTGTTTATGAGAGTGAAGACTGGGATAGCAATAGCATCTGCTGTGAGTTTCAAGAAATAGCTGGGGAGTAGGTTGGCTGCTGTTGATGAGGTTTTTAGTTTGGAGAGCATGCATTTGATTGAAGTGGTGAAATTGTTTTGAGGGTAAAGCTTGTATTAGTGTTATTTGTGTTTGGGGGGATAGTGAGGAAGGAACTGTTATGTGATACTAAGGATAGAATTGAGTTCACAAAGTGGGAGTTGAGTTGTGTTTCGATGGGAACTTTAGTGTCAGGGATGGTTGGTTTGGGGGTAGCCTTTTGGGTGGATTTTAGTAGCTGGTTTACATTTTTCCAAAATATTTGCAGGTTGTGTTGGTATTTACTTTGTAATGTTGTGTAGTAGGATTTTTTGTCCAGCCTAATGTATTTTTTTGCACGGTTGTGCAGTTCTTGGTACTTAGTTAGGCTTTGTGTTTCTTTGTTTTTGTGATAGTATAGCCAGGCAGTGTCTCTGGACTTGAGGATTTGTTTGGTTTCTTTACTGAGCCAGGGGTTTGTAGAGGTTCTAACCTTGATTTTGCACAATGGAGCGACAGTGTCTAGGTGTTGTAGAAATATTTTGTTGAAATATGCTACAGTCTGGTCAAGTGGGAGGGTTTTTAGGGGGGTCCAGTCACAGTTACAGAGTAAAGTGTTGAGGACCTCAGGAGAGAATTTTTTTGTGTTTCTAGTGGATATATAGTTAGTGGTTTTGCATATGCTTGTTCTACTACGTATAAAGTATGTTATGTTGTGGTCACTTAAGGTGTCTGGGAGACTGCCTGTGTGAGGGTACAATGTGGGGTTGTTAGGACCCAGTCAAGGATGGATTCTCTTTTAGATTTTTTATCACATCTAGTTGGAATTTGGACTAGCTGCTGGTAGCCATGGAGATTTATTAGATTACTTGGTGGTTCTGATATACAGGTGAACCAATCTAGGTTGAAGTCTCCCAGAATAAGGGTTTCTTATGAGTATGTGGAAGATTACCAGGATAAGAAGTCTTCAAGGCTAGCAGGTGTATTACCAGGTGGAATATAAATCACAATTGTGGTGATGACCTTTTTAGGGTGAAGTTGAAGTTGTGAGATAAGTATGTCCCAATTATTGGGGGAGGGGTAGGAGTTTGGTAATTGATGGACAGTTAAGTTGGACTTGTGCAGTAAGGCAGTTCCACCCCCTTTACGAAGTGGTCTGTCTTGTCTAATGATATTGTAGCCAGTAGGGAGAACTTCTGAGTTAGCTATGTTTTTATTTAGCCAGGTTTCTGTTAAAGCAACTATGTCTGGGGAGTAGTGTGCTATTGTGTCCTGGAGTTCAGGTATTTTATTTTTGATACTTCTAATATTAATATTTAGCATTAAAAGATGGTTGGTTTTGCTGCTGTTGTTGATTTGCCCAGGGATGAAGAAAGTGGGGATGTTATGTTCTGACATTTGTGTTGGAGCAGTTTGTGTTGGACAGGATGGATTTGGGCCTGGATTGGGGTGGATATCCCCACTTATAGTGAGCCTGGAGTTAAAATGGTTATACAGATGTTGGAGTTTGGTTAGGAGTGTGAGAAAGTATTGTGTTTTTTTGGAGTAGGAATGAGACCATATGTGTTTAGTTCTGAACTGGTCTGTTATGTAGTTCTTGAATAACTGTGGGCAAATATTATTATAATGAGTGGTGTCTGTATACGAGAGTGCATAATGTAGTGTTGTGCTACTAAGTTTAGGGATATTGCTAGAGTAATAACTTGTGGTGTTGTAAAGAATTATGAGAAGACAGACTAGACTTAGTTGTGTGATAGTCATGGTTATAAAGTTTAAGTTGTTTCTAAAATAAACAGACGTTTAATGACTCCAAATTAATGTTAGCGCTTTCGGCTAAATCAAATATTTAGCCTTCCTCAGACAAACAGCAGAACAGGAAATGACATTTCTTAAAATATATGTATAGAACCAATTGAAATAAAGTGCATTTAGTAATTAGTTGTAACTAAGGTTACCTTAAAGTAGTATAATCCATTGCAAACATAAGCCTTAAATAAAGGTAAAGATAGAGTGCCTCTATATGCATTGCAACGGAACAGCAAGTGATACTTTGTTGCAAGTAACTCCATTCATCAAAATATTTACACAGATGTTAAACTCTATAATTACTGGGTTATTTAATCATACAACTTGCTTCATACTTATGTGATGTGTTAAAAATGTTATAAAACAGTGAATAATAAACTAAAAAATATTTGTGTATATTTTAAATTGTTACCAAAATATTTCCACAATTTGGAACATTATTTCCACATTTAAACATTAAAAATACTGATTAGTTTTGCCAATAGAATTCCCATACAATAATCATAAAATAATACAATTTTACATTAGTGCATTCTGTTAGGGAATAATTGATGTTGGG
Source organism: Protopterus annectens (assembly GCF_019279795.1). Classification (NCBI taxonomy): domain Eukaryota; kingdom Metazoa; phylum Chordata; order Ceratodontiformes; family Protopteridae; genus Protopterus; species Protopterus annectens. The sequence goes on along the minus strand of NC_056732.1, from coordinate 307,859,453 downwards.
TCCATTTCATATCCAAATGTGAGAGACCTTCCCTATATGTGTTATCTGTTATCGATAACCATTTTAATACACATTTTATTGATAGGTTGTCATTGATGCCAGGTAATAAATGTGCTCTAGTTCGTACCTGCCACATCAATTCATCTATCTCTAACCTAATTTGCCAGGGGCCACCCATTGGATCTGGCATTCTTTGTTGGAGTATAACAAAGTTGAAGGAATGCCCTGTATTGCTAATAATATGCTTAGCTAGGGCATTGTTCACATCCCTTCTGCTAATAGCATAAATGTGTTCGTGTATTCTGGTCTTGAATCTACGCTCTGTCTTGCCAATGTAGAAAGCTTCACATTGGCTACACAGAGCAGCATATACCACAGATTTTGATTCACAGTTGTAATGCTTGCTTATTTTATATGTCCTATCTTTAATGTTGAACATCAATTATTCCCTAACAGAATGCACTAATGTAAAATTGTATTATTTTATGATTATTGTATAGGAATTCTGCGGGCAAAACTAATCAGTATTTTTAATGTTTAAATGTGGAAATAATGTTCCAAATTGTGGAAATATTTTTGGTAACAATTTAAAATATACACAAATATTTTTAGTTTATTATTCACTGTTTTATAACATTTTAACACATCACATAAGTATGAAGCAAGTTGTATGATTAAATAACCCAGTAATTATAGAGTTTAACATCTGTGTAAATATTTTGATGAATGGAGTTACTTGCAACAAAGTATCACTTGCTGTTCGTTGCAATGCCTATAGAGGCACTCTATCTTTACCTTTATTTAAGGCTTATGTTTGCAATGGATTATACTACTTAAGGTAACCTTAGTTACAACTAATTACTAAATGCACTTTATTTCAATTGGTTCTATACATATATTTTAAGAAATGTCATTTCCTGTTCTGCTGTTTGTCTGAGGAAGGCTAAATATTTGATTTAAAAAAAAAAACTAACATTAATTTGGAGTCATTAAACGTCTGTTTATTTTACGAAGTAGTCTCTCATAGTGTTCTTGTTCGTTGTTACGCTCTTTTGGTTCAACAGTTTTTTCGTTTTAAGTTGTTTCTAGGTGGGGATTCTGAATAGGAATTATATGGTTGCACTATATGTGGATGGGGAAGTAGTGTGGGTGATGTAAAAAATGTCTAGTGGTGATGAGAGTGATTGGGAGTATTTTCTGTGGAGCAAGTTGGTGTGGTATAATGTGATATGACTTGAGGAGCTGTGATTGGTGGAGGTGATATGAGGGTGAGCTGTGGGTGTGGCTGTGATTACTATAAATGTAGAGGTAGTGGGGGTGGGAGGAAATAGGGGGCAGGGGAGCAGAGGGAGCCCGAGCATTAGCGAGGGTGAACAGAGTGGGGCAGAGCCTACCAAGACAAGAGAAAAAAGTAAGTATTACTTTACAAATCTAAACACTTTAAACAAATTCCTGAGGTCTAATGGCTTACCGGCAAGCAGAATGTAATTGCTGAAGAGCACTTGTGTCCTGGTGGGAGACTAGAAATTTAAAGACGGCTCCATGCTCAGCAGGATTATAATATAGACTTTGTATTGGGGGAGGGAGATAGCACAAGGGGTGTAAACTAGGTGGAATGCAAAGAAACCAGAGAGGCAATCAGTGGAAATCAGTGAAGGCCTCAGAGGGGGTAAGTAATAATTCAAACTACCTGTAAAGTGAAAGAGAGAAGAGACAGCAAAGTTTATTAAGGTTGGGAGTGTGTCTTCACATTGACTTGCTGATTAGTAACCAGTTTGTGCACAGATTAGAGTAGGGAGATACATTAGCAATGAAGGGGAATGTATAGAGATGCAAATAAACAGGTAGGCCTCCAAGTGATACAAACTAAGGCAGAAAGCACTGAGAAGGCTGCTTGATGGTTAATTTAGTCACAGGGATGTGAATTAAATGTATACTGTCTATTGGACAGTTAGGATTACTGCACTAGCGGGGAGTGGGGAGGACACAAGGCTACAACAGTGAGTTTTGTTAGCAAGCTGAGAACTACAAAGAAATACTGCTAATGTAATAGCTTCACTCTCATAAAACATACAAGTAGAATGCCTGGGTGGACTGACCCTGTTCTTGAGGCTCAAAATGTATATCCTTGTTTAGTTTGCAGTACTGATTCCTTCTTATACTGTATGGGTGGAGTGGTAGCCTCAGACTGCAGATTTGCTTGAGTGTGCTCCTGCTCTTGAGGCTCAAAATATATATCCTTGTTTAGTTTGCAGTACTGATTCCTTTTTATACTGTATGGGTGGAGTTGTAGCCGCAGACTGCAGATTTGCTTGAGTGTGCTCCTGCTCTTGAGGCTCAAAATGTATATCCTTGTTTAGTTTGCAGTACTGATTCCTTCTTATACTGTATGGGTGGAGTGGTAGCAGCAGACTGCAGATTTGCTTGAATGTGCTCCTGCTCTTGAGGCTCAAAATGTATATCCTTGTTTAGTTTGCAGTAATGATTCCTTCTTATACTGTATGGGTGGAGTGGTAGCCGCAGACTGCAGATTTGCTTGAGTGTGCTCCTGCTCTTGAGGCTTAAAATGTATATCCTTGTTTAGTTTGCAGTACTGATTCCTTCTTATACTGTATGGGTGGAGTGGTAGCCACAGACTGCAGATTTTCTTGAGTGTGCAACTGCTCCTGAGGCTCAAAATGTATATCCTTGTTTAGTCTGCAGTACAGATTCCTTCTTATACTGTATGGGTGGAGTGGTAGCCACAGACTGCAGATTTGCTTGAGTGTGCTTGGTAAGCAGAATGTAATTGCTGAAGAGCAATTGTGTCCTGGTGGGAGATTAGAAACTTAAAGGTATTTGGTTGAGGTTTACCTAAAATGAAGATATCTTGTGAAGACGTGGGGTAGGATTCACGAAGGCTTGCATGGAGTCTAAGAGTAGTGTAAGACTCCATGCAGCCTTCGCGATCCAGGAACAGCCCTAAAGTCCGTGTAAGAGACAAGCTAAAACGTCTCTTACACGGAGTGGGCGTGGATATGCTAATCACCTCACTTGCAGCTGAAAGGCATGCAAATGAGGTAGATTAGCGATCCACGAAGCCCAAAGCAACCCGTGTAAGAGCAGTTTTAGCTGCAGAAATGTACTCAGTTGACAACTGAGTACGTTTCTGCAAAAATCACAATGGAGCCACGTCAGCTCCAAATAAAGGGTGCATATATGTCAGTCAGTATGCCAATGGCCAAATATGTGGCCACTGGCAAGGTACCCCGATGCAAATATGAAAAATAAATATTATTTTTCCGGCGATCGCCGATTTTTAAACACAGCGCAGCCCCGCGCAAATGGGTTGCGCTGTATAAAACATAAAAATGAAGGTTATAAACCCACAAATGTGGGTTTTATGCAATACATGGATTTACAATACAGGGACCAGAAGACCAAAAACAACATGGCCACCGTTTAGTGGTTGCTAAGGGGGGAAGCTGAGTCTAAGAGATGTAACTAAGCATTAGTAGGCAATCTGATGTAAATGAGTGTTAGGATACTGAATTCCACTGTCACATAGCAAATGAGCACATTCTGAGTAGTGTAAGAGATACATAAGGGGAGGAATAGAGTAGGAGATAGGTGACATCACAGGGGGGAATGGTAGAAAGAAATGCAGTTCATTGGAGGTCAGTGTTACATGACAGATGTCAGACACATATCATGGAAAGAGGAGTGCCACAAGATAAGCATGGGAAAGTCAAGAAATGGAAGGTGTACACTGTTGCTTACACCAAAGTTTCTTGCTGGGTGCATCTTGCATGTGCGCACCATGAGGCGCGAGTAGGGCAGTGTGCACGCGTGTAAGGCAGACTGAGCATGTGGGAACCTGTTGGCAGACATGTAACACTGTTTGCGCTAGTGTGCGCGCGTTTTAACCCAAATAAGCAGATTCTGAACTGTGTAAGCATGTGTGCGCGTGTGTAAGCCACTGTGAGCGTGTTTCTGCTAGTATGCGCGTTGCTCCCCTCTGAGGAAACAGAAAGGAAAAAGGAAGCAACAGAATTAGTAGGAAGCTAGCACGGAATACTGCTGGAGCTAGCGGGTGAAAACAATTAGAAGCAGGCAATTACACTGGCAGAATAGTAGCTCAGCCAAGCACTTAAAACTCTGCAAACAGCAGTGCAAGATGTTTCTCTCAAGAGACACTGCAAGACAGGAGTAAGCTATTAGAAGTGAAAACTGAAAAAGCTGAACTCAGAGCAGAAATGCTAGGGGATGCCATAGCTGTCATAAGGAGATATAGGCGACTTGCTGAGGGTGGTGACAATGCAGATGGTGCCAGACTACCCACAGTGAGGAGACAGAGAAGAGTGTACAGGCCCAGGGTCACCTACCACGGGTTACATGAGCTGGAGATAGAGCACTATAGAGTGGACAGAGACCTCCTACAGCAAATTGTCAAGCTGTGCAGGCCACGCCTCACACACAGAACCAACAGAGGGGAACCCATCCCAGTGGAAACCAAGGTATGTGTTGGCCTAAGAATACTAGCAACAGGTACCTTCCAGAGACCAACTGGTGATATGATGGGGATATCACAGGCATCAGCCTCCAGGGTAATGCACCAGTTCCTGGATGCCATGTCAGCACATGTCGGTGATCATGTATATTTCCCAATGCCCGTGAGGTATTGGCCAGCAATATGCATCTCTTCCAGCAAATAGCGGAATACCCTGAGGTAGTGGGTGCAATAGACTGCACGCACATATGCATCAAAGCACCAGCCGGTGAGCGGAGTAGGGCCTACATTAACCGCAAGGGCTTCCCCTCCATCAACTGCCAGGTCGTGTGTGATGCCCAGGGCATAATAATGAATGTGTGTGCTGGCTGCCCTGGGAGCTACCATGATTCCCATATCTGGCATTTGATGCAGCTGTACCATACATTTGCCAATGGGGACATCCCACATGGACACTTAGTGGGGGATGCAGGTTATGCACTGAAGCCCTGGCTGATGACACCCATCAGAAATGCACACACACCTAAACAGGAACATCATAATGAGGCACACGCACAAACACGTAATGTAATAGAGCGTGTGTTTGGGCTGCTCAAGTCACGGTTCCGGTGTCTGGACACATCTGGTGGAGCCTTGCAGTACTCACCAACTACATGTACCCAAATTGTCATGGTATGTGCTATGCTACATAATATGATCTTGCGAAAACAGCTGCAGCAGGACCAGCATAGGAACGGGCCAAACAGCCCCCCACCATTGCCAAGGCCATCACAGGCAGAGAGTGACTCAGAGGAGGAACAACCTCAGCCTGCCCCAGTAGGCAGAAGGAGGCATGCCCAGTATGCCCTGGCCTTGGCAAAGAGGCAACGCATAGCACATACACTGGCTCAGTAGGAACCCTGGGAATGATACCCCTCTCTGACTCACTCATATAATAACAGGGATTCCTAAAATGACATAACCTGCTCTCAAACATGTACAGGAAGTGTAGTATGTGCATCCGACAGAGGCAGCCCTGCATCACCACCTGAGGCATGAATGCCATGTGTTAAGCAATATAACACCATGTAGTATATGTACACTTAAGGACCCTGACTAACATCCTGCCTTCACCAAGCATGATGCCACAATATGACAATGAGATGATCAATTGCAATAATTGGCTGAAGTATTGAAGTTAGACAAAGGGGCTCCAATGTGTGCCAGCCTGGGATGACATGCTGAGCATGACATGATGCTCCACCTGCTAGGACTGGCGTGCACCTATCAGTGCAGGCTGTATGGATACTGGCAAAGGCTGTTGTTACCCACAGCGTGCCCTGAATAGGTAAGGCTCAAAACAAAAACCTACCTCCATAGTTATCACAAGGGATAAGAACCTAGATGTAATGCTACCCAATGCCAGAAGTCTAAACAGCAAGATGCATGCAGTCTAAACTCACCCAGTATGGAGAATGTTGATATCTGTGCTGTAACAGAAAACTGGGTCAAGGCTCACAACAGCACCCTAACACTACCAGGTTACACCTCATACTGTGCTGTACAGCCTCAAAACATGGAACAAGCTACAAAAGGAGGGTGACTAGCAATAATTGTCAAGGATAACCACAACCCCATGTTGGTACCACAACAAGAAGCAGCATGGACTAGCCATGGTCAAGTAACAGTGGCTAAAACTGCTTCCCAGTTTATAGCCTGCTACAGACTACTGTCCCAACACCAGGAACTGCACCTGGCCTATGTTGGAATACATGAATATATCAAGTCCTCCAAACCACATTATATTGGGTGACTGAAAATACCCAGACATAGAATGGGAGCATTATACTAGCTCCAACACTGTAGGACAAAAGTTCATAGAATCCATAACCAAAATGCCCAGGAACAACGTACCACTCCCACAAGAGGGGTAAGCATACTGGAAGTGATAATCAGCAACATGGGTACTGGATGGCAAGATGAGAAGTGTATCCCTCACTGGTAAGACCAGACCATAGAGTAATCACACTGGATATACACATCCTGACCACAGTCCCTGGCCAGAAAACCACAGTGAAAAACATGTGTAAAGCAAAAGCTGCACTCCTCCAAACTGATGTGGAATCCATTAAAGGCCCTGTGCAGGTGCAAAATATGGGCCACACCTCAGAAATTGTTATACAGGCATTCCATGAACACTGCCAGGAATGCTTGGATTATGCAATCCTAAATTAAAACAAGACACAAAGCCATACACGCAGGCATCTGGCATGGTGGACTCCAGCCATTACCAAACCATGCAAGAGAATGAGAAAGCTACTACATGATAGAGCAAACATAAAAAGGGAAGTAATCACTGATCAGTAGTATGGCAATAAAATATGTCCACACATACAATCCACTAAGGCCAGCTACAACAAGTTGGATCTGTGAATCTTGAGGCAATGTTACACCTGCCCCAAGTACACAGACAACCCTCAACTCCCCCCAAGAAATACAAATATATGTGAGAGATGCAACCATTTATCCAAACTGGAGGCTGAGCTCCCTCAACTCAGTACTCCCAAAACTAGTCAGGAGGAGAAGGTAACCACACACACCACAAATGCAGTCCCACATAGACCTATCACAACTGCAAACCAAAGACATAAACACAGAAAAACATTCCCGGAGGCCCGAATTACAAACACACCACACCAACAGAGGCCTCCAAAGCAGACACCCAATCAAACAACCTCCAAACATAGCACATGCAACACATAGTACACAAAGCTGGTGTGCCAAACAGTCACAGGCCAGAAGGAGAAACAACATGCCTGATACAGTTGTAATAGGTGACTCCATAGTGAGACATGCTGCTGTCCCGCTTACCAGACTGAACAAGGGAAAGGGTACAGTAAGCTGCCTGTAGGCTGCTATAATATGCCACATAACACAAGTATGCAGGTCACCCCAAAGCAAGTAGAAATATGATGCAGTCATAGTCCATGCTGGTGTGAATGACCTGAGATGTACATGAAAAGAGACGTAGATGAGCTCTCCGATTATGTAGTCCAGGCCGGTATGACACTGACCATTTGCAGCATCCTACCCTCACCAAGAATGATGCCACAGTACAAACACAGAATGATCAGCTTTAACAAGTGGCACAATTACTGGTGTCATTCCAAGGGGATCCAATGTCTGTCTGCTTGGGATGTCATGCTTGACAAGCCACGCTGCTGTTCCAGGGATGGCTTGCACCTGTTACCCCTGGGCATCTGGATATTGGATAAGGCTTTTGCCACCTCCATAGAGCCTTTCGTAGGCAAGGCTGAAAAGACTAATCCACCACCCTAGAAAACATAAGGAGAAAGAAACATAAGGGTAATGCTGACCAATGCCAGATGTGTAAACCTCAATATTCATGCTCCCCAGGCCCTCCCCAGTATGGAGAACATCGATGTCTGTGCAGTGACAGAAACCTGCTGCAAGCCTCCTGACAGCACACCAGCACTACCAGGTTATACCACATATCATGCGTTATGGCCCCAAAACCTGGAACAAAACATAAAATGAGGGTGAGTATCCATATTCAGCACAGACACCCATACGTCCAGGTGACTGACAATGCACAAAGCATTGGAGTCCACCCATGTGCAACTAACCGTAAGCAAGACTGCTGTACAGTCTGTAGCATGCTACAGACCACACTCTCACACACAGGAACCCCACCCAGCCATCCTGAAGACACTGGACAGTATGAATGTCCCACCAAATACCAAACAAGGTACTCACAAATTACCACATAGGTGGTAAACCATTATGTATGGAAGGAGTAATCAGGGACCTAGGGACACAAGTAGACAGTAATCTGTTATGTGACACTCACATTGCCAATGTGGCTAGGAAGACTGTCTATATTGGACACCATATCATGAAAGGATTCACATCTATGTCAACAGAGATCATTGTGCCCCTATACTGTTCTCTTATCAGACCCATAATCTAGTACAATGACTCATTTGGAATGTACCTTACCTGACACCTGCAGCAGTTAGAAAGACCTCAAAGGTACCTCACCAAGAGGATAAAGGGTCTCAAATGTATGTCATATGCTCCCTGGCTGTAGACACCCCAGCTGAATGCAGTCACATACTGCCTACACAGAGGCATTGTATGTCTGTTGTACAAGGCCATGTCCAACACAGGAGTAATGGACATGCTCCACCCCAGAAAACTCAAAGCCATCGGAGCTGTGAGAGTGAGAGATGTCAACCTCAACACATAATGAAATAGGATGTGCTGGAGGGACAGATACATAACCCAGAGGCTCCCCACACCCTGGAACAGAATCCCACTCCATGTTAGGCAGGGCCCCTCACTGACACTCTTCAACAGGAATCTTGCCAAGTGGATGGATGATCGTAGATGTACACTGGGCGTCTTCACTGTGTCATGTCCAGACAGAGGCACAGTAAAGTAAATCATAAATGGCCATAATATTCACATAGCAAGGGGTGGCGAAAGCCACACACACTCTGGCTAGGCTTACAAATGCCCTAGGGTGGATAGCCTAGTATGAACCTATGAACCTATGAAGATACAAATTGTACAGGACACTAAGGATAATCCCAAGGCTTCCTCAACTGATGGTAGGAACCGTGTTGGGAATTCACAGATATGCTCTGAATCACACAAATATTACAAACAACATACCAAACACACACATATTGCCAACATACAACCTGACAGGTGCAGTGCAAACTCCCCCCCCCCAGAATGCAAAATATCTATCCCAGCAGACTGCTGGCCCCCTGACATTGCAGATGCTGAGGTAACAGCCAGCATCTACAAAGCAAAACACACAGCAGCAATGGTATGAGATGGTGTCCTGGGCTGAGTCCAACATGGACTCCAAGAAGAATGGAATGCCAAATCACACTACTGCTCAATGTCAGCCTTACCACAGGATATGTACCCAAAGAGCAGTGTACAACAACAGTGGTCCTTCTCAACAAAGGTGTTGCCTGAATGGATACTGCAAACCACCACCCCAGAATCCTGAGAAGCTTGGTCTGCACAGCTATGGAAAGGATCAGCATGTACCGCAGACATAAAGATACTGGGGACCTACTGACACCGGACCCTACCCAGTGTGGCTTTCTTAAGTGCATATCCTGCCCCTAAACATGTTTGACTCATTTGAAACAGTCATTAAGGTCATTGATGAGGGCAATGTGGTCCACACAGCGTAGCTGGACCTTGCAAAGGCTTCCATACAACACCCTACATGTTCATTATAGATATGCTCACCAGCTTAAATATAAACCCCTATGTCAGTAGAGGGGTTGCAAACCAGACCAAGGACAGAACTGACATGGTCAGACATGCTGCAGCCATGTCAGACTACAAACCAGATATAACTGGCATCCCACAAGGCTTGGTCCTGGGACCTCCCTCGTTTGGTATGTATGTCCCATAGGTACAGGCCAACATGGAAGGACTGTGTCTGAACATGTTTGCAGAGGACTACAAACTGCCCACCATATCTGACCCTCCAGATGACACAAGCATCCCACAAAAGGGCCACATAGAAACAGACAACTGGTGCCATAGCCATGTCAGCAAGCTAATTGCAGAAAAGTATATAGTCAACCACCGTGGATATACAGTAAGTGCCCACCAATTACCACATCGGTGTTAACCCATTACGTACTTAACATGTAATGAGAGACCTGGGGACACAAGGTGATAGATATCCTGCATTGGACAAACATGTGGCTGTAGTGTTTACAGAAACATACCATATACCCACCTAATCATGAAGGTTGTCAGATCTAGATAAGGGGAGGTCATTTTGGCTCTGCAGTCATCCTTCATCAGCGTTACAATTGACTACAATAGCCCCTGTGGGATGTACCTCAGCAGACACCTCCATCAACTGTAAAGTCCCCAACAGTACCTCACCAGGAGTATCAAAGAGCTTGAACAGATGCCATGTGTTGCCTGATTAAACAAACTGCAGCTCCACACACTGCCATACTGCCCACCCAGAGGCAAGCTGTGCCTGATGTATAAAGCCATGTCCAAGCTGGAATCAATGAACATGCTGCACCTTGTACAATCTGAATGGCAGTGAGCTATGCACATGAGAGACCTGAACCCCAGCACTGACATACATAGGACAAGCTGTACTGCATGATCCATAACACAGAAGCCACCCCCACTCATGAGTAAACTCCCAGTACAGGTTATCCATAGAGTCACTCATCGATTCTCCTCAAGAGGAATCTTGATGAGTGGATGGGAGATGGTAGGTTTACCCTGGGTATCACTGTTATGTCACAGGTAGACGGAGGCACAGTATACTAACCATGACATATTTCATGGCAAACTCCACTTACAATGTGTGTCGAAGGACAAACATGCTCTCCGACTAGCATTAGAAATGGCCTAGGGCACATCGCTAGTGTTTGCCAATGTACACCTATGTTGTGGAATACACTACCAATGTTGGACAAGCCTGGTTTAAGTAGTTCATATCTGAACATAATGCAACATGGTCAGATGTGCACAACTGGCTCCTAACCAGGCTGTTGTGCTCACTATGGAAATGTAAAGCAGTGATAGGACTAAAGCCCAGGATACTGTCCACCACAGTGAAAGTACTGAACCAGTACACTATACGGTACTACAGTGTTAGGTCAGTATGAAAGGATGTTGACAACTGTATGCAAAATATCCCATGCAAACCCTGCAGGCACAGTATAATCCCTGTTGTGCTCACACACAAAGCAGTTGGACAGTAACTACACAACATGACACACAACACACAACCATAAACGGGAGATATTTGTTGAAGTTCACACTCATCCACAAATGTGGTGGGCTGCAGAGTTCAACATATGGAAAGCTCACACTGGGCATGCTCGCACACTTTGATAAATGAGACATATGTCAGACAACATGCCATGAGAAGGCTGAACTGGGCATGCTCATACACTTAGGCCAAATCTCAGTTTAGCAGTTGGCCACACATATCTGGTATTTGTACGTGTTATTCCAGGAACCAACCACATTACAGCAATCTGCCCAGTGCACACAGTTAAATGACTACAGAGACATACGTGATATACTGGATCCCTCCCATATGCAAACATCTTCCACAAATACACAAGTTGTTCATACAAACAGGGAATGCTATGGCAATAAAGACCTGCAAACAGTATATCAGCAACAAATAATGTGCATCTGACAATTAAACATATGGATGTAGAGGTCAACACTAGGCTGTTTGCCCTAGGGAATGACAGCTTAGCCAGAGTGTGCTTGGCGTCTGCCTCCCCAGTACAGAAGGTTACTGTGCCACTGTAAAGTAGGTCACATAAGGCACTGTGTGAGGCTAGTGTGCTGTGCCTCTGTCAAGCAGGGACACAGTGGAGATCCCAGGGTTTGAATTTGCTAAGCCACATCCATGTTGTTGGTGTGTTCTGGAAGAGGGTTGCTGAGGACCTCTAACAGTAAGTGGGTGTCAATAACAGACTGAGGGGAGCCTTATCTGCATTGTCTGGACAATTTCACTGTCAACACTGTGTCGTGATGATTATGAGGGATTGAAGTGTCATGCCGGTACTGTTCAGAGATGTCCTCCCTCTGTGGGCTACTACTCTGCAATGTATTAGCTCACTCTGTCTGTTGGACAGCTCATATATGGCTGGTGTACACCTGACAGGTGTCCTGTTGTGGAGCAGTCATGGGTATATTTGGGATAGCATGATCAATGCAAACCTTCCACATGCTCATAGAATGCAATTGTCAAGGATTATGCAGAGTGGCCTGTATACTCCCCCAGCATGGGTCCTTTGAAGTCTTCCACCCCAGTCTTCACAAGTGTAAAGTCTGCTTTTGATAAATACAGTTTGTTTGCAGTGACAACCTTGCCTGGGGGTGGGGATGGGATATGGATGTCCAGGGAAAGGTGGGTATGGTCAGATATCAACAATGGTGGTCTACCTCTGGTGTGGAACAGTGAGTACCCATGTTGCAGATGGTCAGGTGCAATATGTATTCCCCCTTGTGGCTGTGGTGAGTGGTTCTGCCATAGCACATGGACTCACAAATTGTAGTGGCTATAGGGTAATGTTGTAGAGGCCTGAGTAGTTCCCACACACAATATGCCTGTACCTGACGTTAACAACTGGAATGGTGTATGTGAACACCTGCATATCTTGGCACTGTTCCCAGGGAAGCAAAGTGTGTGTCCTGGATGTGGGAGGGGTGGTCTGGACTGGTTGTGTTGTGTGTTGCAGGTCCTGTGGTCATGAAGCATGGTATAGAACATAACCTGCCAGTGCGATGTGCATATCTGAACCTGAAGTAGGTGGCTGCAAATGCATATATATGCTATCCCCCACCTGACAGGTAGTACTAGATGTACATACCTCTGTAGAAATAATGATGTCAGCACCCTATAAATACTGCAGGTGCAGAGCAGATGCCCAGTAATTTGGATACTGCGCTCTGCTAATGCGTCTCCCTCAAGTGTCATAATATAGTTAGGTAGGGGTTTGAATCCTGCAAATGCTCAGTGTGTGTGCAAGTCTGTGTGAGGGAAATGTCCCTTTTGGCAACTGGAAAAACACACTACAGGATGCACATTCCCCTTTCTAAACACTGATGATGTCAGCACCCTATAAGTACAGCAGAAGGGAAAACTCTCAGTCATGCGAATAGCGCGCTCTGCTAATGTGTCTGTCTGGAGTGCTATAACATAGTTAGGTAGGGGTTTGAATCCTACAAATGCCCAGTGTGTGTGGAGTGGGGGTAGTGTGTGTGCAAGTCTGTATGAAAGAAATGTCCCTTTTGGCAACTAGGATAACACACTACAGGATGCGCATTCCCCTTTCTTAACACTGATGATGTCAGCACCCTATAAGTACATCAGGAGAAGGGAAACCTCCCAGTAATGCGAATAGCATGCTCCGCTAATGCGTCCATCTCGAGTGTCATAACATAGTTAGGTAGGGGTTTGAATCCTGCAAATGCCCAGTGTGTGTGGAGAGGGGTTAGTGTGTGTGCAAGTTTGGCAACTAGGAGAACACACTACAGGATGCACATTCCCCTTTCTAAACACTGATGATGTCAGCACCCTATAAGTACAGCAGGAGAAAGAAAACCTCCCCGTCATGCAAATAGCGTGCTCTGCTAATGTGCCCATCTTGAGTGTCATAACATAGTTAGATAGGGGTTTGAGTCCTGCAAGTGTGTGTGTGTGTGTGGGGGGGGGGGTGTATACAATTACATTTGTGAAAGAACTGACCCTTTTGCCAACCAGTACAACACACCAGTAGCTGCAAATTCCAATCTCTACACAGAGATGATGTCAGCACCCTACAAGTACAGCGGAAGAGGGCAAATCTCCCAGTAATGCAAATAGCATGCTCTGCTACTGCGTCTCTCACTACTGTCATAGCACAGTTAGTTATGGCTTTGGATTCCACACATGCCACATGTGTTTTTGTCACACAGAATGCCCATGTGTGTGGGTTGTTTTTCACAATAATGCATGACATCGATTAAACCAGTAATGGCAATGGACACAGATGATGTATGTGTGTACCAAATACACATATGTACCTGTGACCTTCAATAGTTACCATGTCTGATGCCTGCCACATGTGAATACATGGTATTTGCACTGGATAACATTATGACTGTGGTCTTCTGTGCAGGTGCTGCATGTGGTATGTGTATATACAGTGTGAGATGTAGATGGTATCATCCTAGCAGCGAGGGATACACATCTGGTCTGGGGCATATAGTCTACATGTTGTTGATAAACAGGTGCTGCATGTTTTCACCTGTTGTGGGAGTGGTAACAAGTTGTTCCATAGCAATGCAGTGACTACATGCTAGGAACCTTTCAGCTAGGGTGTTGTAGCTACAGTAATTCATCAGCATTCAGTAATATGTCAGCATTCCTGGTGAGGGTATGATGTCAACCAAGGTCAGGGTCATGCCAGCCTGTGCCACATGCTCAGAGATCCCTTCCATGTTCCCTATCATGTAGTCCAGGGAGGTACATCACAGGTCAGCCATAGTGGCATGGACAATGACTGAGTCATATGTGTCCATGCCTCTGACTGACCTGTATGCTTGTGTTATTTGGTGGACCATAGTGCCCCACGGGCATATCACTGTGACCTTCACCTTGTCCAGCCTGGTGAGCGTGACCTCACTGTACCAGACAATAAAGGTACCTAACACAACTGTAGCAGGTGTGTTGTCTAGCCGTACAGGCTGTGACTGTTTGGCATACAGGATTTGTATGCTATGTGTTATGCTTGCTGTGTTCTGGCATAACGTATGCCTGTGTGCCAGCTGCAGAGGTGTCTGCCGCTCAGGCAGGATGCTATTCTTAGGCTCCATGAATGGCCCAGTGTGTTCACGTGTTTGTATTGCTGTCAGTGTAGGTCTACATCAGACCAGTATTGTAGTCACTGTAGTATTTCATGCCACCTGACAGGTTATGCCAGTACTGGGTTCAGAGTGCTTAGTCCCCAGTTTGGCTATGTGGTTGCATCTCATACATGTGTTGTACATCCATGTGTAGGGGAGAGGGTTGACTGTGTACATGTGGCAGCTGTGACATTGCCACATCCACATATTCCACAACTGTACCATAGAGGTGACTGACAACTGACCTTTGCACATGCTACCATAGTATTGTGATTTCCATGGTGATTAACAGCACATAGGGCCAATGGGGAACAAGGTACATAGGTTCATAGGTTCATAGGTTTATACTAGGCTATCTGCCCTAGGGCATTTATAAACCTAGCCAGAATGTGTTTGGCTTTCACCACCTATTGTAAATTTATCTTGCTATGCCCTTTTTTGAGGTTAGTATACTGTGCCTCTGTCTAACAGTGACACAAGAAGTGATACCCGGGGTAAACCTACGATGTCCCATCCACTCATCAAGATTCCTCTTGAAGAGAGTCAATGAGGGACTCTGCCTAACCTGGACTGGGATTTTATTCCAGAGTGAAGGGAGCCTCTGGGTTATGAATCTGTCTCTCCAGCATGTCCTATTTATTTCAGTGCTGAGGTTCAAATCTCTCGAGCGCGTAGCTCGATGGGATTTGGATATTCTGAGGTGCAGCATGCCCATTAATTCCGGGTTTGACATGGCTTTATACATCAGGCACAGATTGCCTCTGAACAGACGGTATGCCACTGAGTAAAGCTGGAGTTTTTTTAACCGGTCAGCATATGGCATCTGTTTGAGCCCTTTGATCCTCTTGGTGAGGTACTTTTGAGGTCTTTCCAGTTGCTGCAGGTGTCTGGTAAGGTACATCCCAACAGGGGCATTGTACTCAATTATGGGCCTGATGAGGGATGAGTAAAGAGACACAATGTCCTCCCCTTATCTAGATGTGAATCCCTTCATGATGAGGTGGGCTATAAAAATTTTTTTTCTAACCACTTTGGCTACGTGGTTGTCAAATGAGAGATTGCTATCAACTTGGGACCCCAGGTCCCTAATTACTTCTTCTGTACTTAATGGATTACCACCTATGTGGTACTTTGTGGGCACTTTGTTTTTGCCAAAGGGGATGACTATACACTTTTTGGCATTCAGCTTGAGGCCATGGCTCTGGCACAATTTGTCTGTTTCTATGAGGCCCTTTTGGAGGATGCTTGTGTCGGCTGGAGAGTCGATTATGGCGGCCAGTTTGCAGTCATCTGCGAATCTGGTCAGCCACAGTCCTTCCGTGTTGGCCTGTACCTCAGAGAAATATATACCGAACAAGAGAGGTCCCAGGACTGAGCCTTGTGGGACACCACTTGTAACTGGTTTGGAGTCTGACATGGCTCCAGCAATTCTAACCATGTGGGTTCTGTCCTTGAGCCAGTGTGCAATCCATCTAGTGACATAGGGGTTTATATTTAAGTTGGTGAGCTTCTCTAGAATGCCCGAGTGGGGTATTGTATCGAAGGCTTTTGCAAAGTCCAGGTAGGCTGTGTGGACCACCTTCTCCTCATCAATGGCCTTGGTGACTGTTTCAAAGAAATCAACCAGGTTTAAGAGGCAGGATCTGCCCTTAACAAAGCCAAACTGGGTATGATCCAGTGTCTGTAGGTCCCCAATATCTTTATTTATGAGGTCCATGATGATCCTTTCCATAGCTTTGCAGACCAAGCTAGTCAGGCTTATGGGGCAATAGTGTCCAGGATCCATTGAGGCACCACCTTTATGTAGAGGGACCACTGTTGCTGTACGCCACTCTTTGGCCACATATCCTGTAGTAAGGCTGGGATTGAACAGTAGTTTTATGTTTGGGTGTAGCTCTTCTTGGAGTTCATGTAGGACACAGCCCGGGACACTGTCTGGTCCCATTGATGCTGTGTTTTTTGCTTTGGAGATGGCGGCTCTTACCTGAGCATCTGAGATGTCAGGGGGGCAGCACTCTGCTGGGATAAATATTTGCCCTTTCGGTGTGGAGGGGGAGGAGTTTGCGCTGAACCTGTCAGCTAGGATGTTGGCAATGTCTGTGGGTTCGGTGTTTCTTTTGACATTTTGGACTACCTCTGAGCATATCTGGGAATTACCATCCAGGTTCCTAACATAACTAAAGAAAGCCTTGTGATTATCCTTAGTGTCCTGTGCAATTTTCTCTCGAAGCTGGCCTTAGACAATCTTATGATTGCCCATAGTTTTTTGCTAATACTGATCAGTGATGCCTTCCCTTTTTGGGATTTTGCTGTATCATTTAGTAGCTTCCTCCTTCTATTGTATAGTTTGTTTATGGCTGGGGTCCACCAGACAGGACGTCTGCCTTTGGAGGATTGGGTCTTGGTTTTATTCGTGATAGCATGATCCATGCATTCCTGAAGGTGTCCATAGAATGCGTTTATAGAGGAATTTGCGGTCTGGTCCATATTTTCCACAGGCCTGGGGGCTTTGAAGGTTTCCACCTTGGTTTTGAGCTTAGATGAATCGATTTCATTGGTAATTAATATATCCGATTATGAGCTGACAGCTACCCAAAAGAGTGTTCTGCAAAGAGGCTTGAGCTTTATACCCTCAATACGTTCTGACCTGAGTGAGTTAGTGACAGACTTAAGGTGCTTTGGTAGGAACGTTACGTTGAAGTGTCTTTTTGACAATGAAAATACTGGTACAAACTATACATCATCTGTGTTGAAAAAAACAAGTTCCTTTGTCCCCAGCAATCATCCCACTGTGGAGATGTTCTTACGGTTATGTGAGAATGAGGTATTTGAACAGAGGTCAAAAGGAAAAAATAAACACTACTACAATTTAACACAGGATGAGTTTCAGGCATTAAAAGAATTGCAAACAATGAAAGAAGTTATTTTCAGGCCAGCTGACAAAGGAGGAGCTTTAATAGTGATGAATTCAATACAGTATGCCCAGAAAATGCAGGATATGTTAAGCCATAGCGATACATACCACAAAATTGAGAAGTATCAAGTAGACAGATTGATTTCCTCAGTAAAGAATGTCCTATATGACAAATTAATGACTAGAGCAATTGATAAAAATCTATATGACTTTCTTGAAATGGTATATCCAACTATACCTGTTATCAAAGGGTTGCCTAAGATTCATAAGAACAGTGTTGACCCCCCTCTGAGATCGATAATTTCAGGGAGAGGATGGGTCACTGAGCCCATTTCAATCTATGTGGAAACTGAACTCAAGAAGTTGTTGCCTTTCGCACATACTGTATTGAGGGGACACTGGTCAGCTGCTGGAGAGACTGTATGAAAGAATGGAGCAAGAAAGTTCCATAGACAACATCATTTTGGTGACTATGGACGTCAACAATTTATTCACTTGCATACCCAATGATCTAGGAATAGAAGCAGTAAGGGACTTTGCCTTTCATTTTGAAGTAAACATGGATGTGAATCTAGTATGCAGCTTCCTGGAATTGGTCCTGGAGAACAATGTGTTCCTCTATGGTGAGAGCTACTATTGGCAGAAATGGGGGGTAGCCATGGGCACCCCCTGTGCAAACAGCTATGCCAATACAGTCCTAGCTGAATGGGAAAGGCAATGGGAAATGGATACGAAAAATGAATGGAAGGAATGCATCATCTTCTACAATAGGTTTGTGGATGATGTTATATTCCTATGGAAGGGCAGTATGCAATGCCTAAATGATTTTGTCAATTATTTAACAAGTACGACTAGGTTTCTAAGATTTGAAGTGAAAACATCAGCAAATGAGATTGATTTCCTAGACGTGAGAGTTTCAATGAATAAAAGCAAAGGAATCGGCACCACTATATTCAGGAAACCAAACTGGAGGAACCATATGCTAAACTACAGTAGCATGCATCTGAGACATGTTTTTCAGAATATTGTTGAAAATCAAGTGACCAGGATATCCAAGCTCTGTACTGACAATGATGATTTTCTGCAGGAACAAGACAAACTCTTACAGAATTTTGCTTCAAGAGGCTACAATGAAAAACAATTAGTCATGAGTAAAGGCAAAGCAATGTCCATTCGATACAACAAAGGGCAAACCCGTGCTACCGAAAACAGAAGCAGAGTGATGTGAAGAAAGGTGGGAACAGCAACAGTGTCAGATGCATGATGACCTACAGCACTGACTCCTTTGATGTCCGTGAAACCATCAAGAAATTTTGGCCAGTCTTAACTGCTGACAGTAAAATTAAGAGAATTGTAGGGGAAACACCTAAATTTGGTTATAAAAACAAGAAGAACGTAAAGGCTTTATTGTGCATCTATGATGGAATACCTAATAAGCAGAGTACAGAAGGAAGAAATAGGTTAGGAACTTGGAAATGTGGCTTTTGCAAAGCTTGCAGCCACATTAAATGTTCCAACAGTTTTGTTCATCCGGTAACTAATAAATGCTATAAGTACTCTGGTTTTGCTAACTGCAACACCAAGAATGTTATAAACATTGGCACTTGTAATTTGTGCCAAGCCTATTATGTAGGAAAGACCAATAGAAAGGTTAAGGAACGGATACTTTGCCACCTGTTAGACATCAAGAATAAACTGGTAACCAATGCCCTATATGGACATGTGTCTGAAAATCCAGGGCATTCATTTAGCTTTATGGTTATCTCAACTGTGACTACTAACCTCCGTGGAGGAGACATTGTCAACAAAACTGAAAAGGAAGAAAGCAAATGGATCATGAACCTCAGAGCTAATTTATTTCCAGGGCTCAACAGAGTAGTTCCTATTAAACCTATTTTGAAAGAGAGAAGCCTAATTAAGAAATGAAATGGAGGCTTAAGGAAGGCATGCATCTGATTGCTGTATGTGATTGGTTGAGCAATTAAGGATCTTTATTTAACAGCAGTAAGTCAGGTCTACACACTAGGATCTGAAGAAGGTTTTTTAACTGAAAGTGCTTATCCTGTTTGACCTGCAACGTGAACAGCACAATTTGTGCTTTTTATTTCTTCATTTTATTAAAGCCTACATTTTAACAGAATTTCTCAGTGAACTTTTTGCTGTGGTGGAAGCCTTTTTTTCATTTTACTATTTTTGCCTATTAAGGCTTCCTCTGGAGGTGTTTTTTGGTTTGATTGTTTGAATTTGCTTTAGAGAAGTTGTTCACTGTGGTTTTCTGGGCAGGGGGTGGGATCGGGATGTGAATATCCAGTGAGATTAGTTTATGGTCTGATCTTACCAGTGAGGGATGCACTTCTGGTCTGGAGCATAGAGTCCCCATGTTGGTGATGATCAGGTCCAGTATGTTTTCCCCTCTTGTGGGAGTGGTAACAAGTTGTTCCATAGCATTTGAGTTCATAAATTCTAGGAATCCTTGGGCTAGGGTGTTGGAGCTAGAGTCATGCTCCCAGTCTATGTTTGGGTAGTTGAAGTCGCCCAATATAATGGTGTTTGGAGAGGCCTTCATATTTTCCACTGTTCTCAGGAAGGTCAAGTGCGGTTCTTGGGTTTGGGAGGGTGGTCTGTAGCAGGCTATAACCTGGAAGGCAGTTTTACCCACTGTTAGTTGCACATGGATAGTCTCTGATGCTTGGTGCTTTGCCACCAACCTGGAGGTATGGGTATCTTTGATGAATATCAATACTCCCCCTCCTTTTGTGGTTCGGTCCAAGTTTTGGGGCTGAAAAGCATGGTATGAGGTATAACCTGGTAGTGCTGGGGTGCTCTCGGTAGCCCTGAACCAGGTATCTGTTACTGCACAGATATCGATGTTCTCCATGCTAAGGAGAGTTTCGGGTGCGGGCATCTTGAGGTTTAGACTTCTGGCGTTGAGTAACATTACTCTTAGTTTCTTATCCCTTGTGATACCTATGGAGGTGGGTTTGTCATTTGAGCCTTGCCTAACAAAGGCACTATGGGGGTAGCAAGAGCCTTTGCCAATATCCAAAAGCCCAGGGGTGTCAGGTGCAAGCCTTCCCTAGCAAAGCAGGTGGTTCAACAGAAGATGAGTATGTGAGGGTGTAGTGCCTGTGATTAGTTAGCAGTGGCATATATGACTGCTCACATGGACAAATGCCAGGTAAGTCATATGCAATGTGTCACAGGCAACGTGCATGTGAACAGGACAAACAGTGACGTTCTGTCAAGTGAGACATGGACATACATATAGTAAGCTATGCAGATGTCACTAGGAGTCCACAGAAGCTCTGTAACTATGCATTGCAGGTGGGATCAGTATTCCAGGGTAATTGCAAGCAAACATGCATGCAAACAAAGCTACAGTAAGCAGGGCTGCATGTAGTCCATTGTACAACAAACAAGCTGTACCACTTCCAGTAGGTAACACTGCAAATATGCAGGCACTATGCACATGTACATGGAAATACACAGGTCAGATGGCTAGGGTCCAGTCTCAGCGCACACAAGTGTACAGACCATGTACCGTCAGGATGTACAATAACTGGATGGAAACCCATGTGCTCATACCTGCAGTAATACACATGTCAAATAACAGACACTGAGCCTTCACTCAGTGGTTCCATACTTAGTAGGATGTATGCTACCTGGCCTGCCACCACAGTATCCCTGACATGTATGGGGGCTCTCCCTCCTGTGACAGTTAGTTTTGTGTGTTGGGGCTGTCTAGCATGGTATGAGATGTGAGCTTGCAGTGCTAGGGTGTTCCTGTGTGTCCTGTACCAGTCGTGTAGTACTGCACACATATCAACATCCTCAAACATCCGCATTGCAGAGTCCAGTGTGGGCAACATGCCACTTGCAGTTTACATGTCCATCATTGCGTATTAATACTTTAATTACCTTATCCCCTGTGCTACCTATGTATGTAGCCTTCTGTTGACATCCTTACCACCAGTATGCCAACATGTGCAGATGATACACTATGGTACTTACCATGGGTGTAGACAACAGTGCATGACAATCATACCCTTACTGCATCAGGCATGCTGTGATATACCTACAATGATATCAGCACACAGTACTGTTAACAACATGATACTATTACTACACATCTATGTAGTCACCCTGTGCATCAGCAACATGTTAACCTGTACCTGCACTGATGTTACAGATTGCAGGAGGTGGCACAGTTTCATCATATGCACAGGGTGTGAACTTGGTATGCCTGAGTCAGCCACCGATACCACCAATTGACATGTATGTGTATGTGTGTTGGTGAGGGACAGCAGTACAAGGTGGGGCAATGTTGATGCAGTGTGTGCGTGTATGCGGTAGCCCTAGGTGTTGTCAATTCGCATGTGTGTATGGATGCACACAGTTCCACCTCATGGCTGCCATATACTGGTGTTTGTGGACAGCCACAGACTGTACCTGCCAGGTCATACAGATCAGTGTCTCTAGCCATGGACACGGTACCTGTGCCTTGCAGGGGTGCTACGGACCATATCCGGTACCAACCCAGACTGGGTACTGTCATCAGAAGCAGGTGTTCATTGACTGGACACAGATCCCTGTCTGGCCTGGCCAGAGCCACGTGCACTTGGTCTCCTGGGGTGGTCTGATGACAGCACAGACCCAGCATTGCTGGGGCTGCTGCTGGCACTATGGGGGCGGCCGCGGCCCTGTTGTCATCCGCGATAACTGCCAGCTGCTGCTGTTGCTGGCATATGCCCATGTCGACGCCTCAACCGTCCACCATCTCCCTGGCTCATGGACATGTAGTTGTGGAACCGGTCTAATATGTCCCCACAACGTCTGTCTATGACATCGGTGAAATTACGGATGGCAGCCGCAATGTCGCGCATACTGTCAGTCATGGCTGTGCGACATGCTGTCAGCTCCCTCAGACCCTGTCTTGTGTACCATTCCATGCGTGACTGTGCCTGCATGACAGCCTGAAACATAGCTCAGGTTGTAAGACCTCTGTGGGCACGTCTGACAGGGCAGTACACCCATTGATGCTCCCGCGAGAACCCCTGGACATCTGTCTGTGTGGTACCATCTCAGGGCCATGCCCATGGCTGCTGTGTGGGGACGCATGTGCCACATATACCACATTAACCTGGTCAATTCCCACTGTATGCTGTCCATCACCTAGGGACATTGGTGGCAAAGGGTGTATTGGCAGGATAACTGTGCACATTGATGGGGTTGACAGCTGTGTACTGTCAATCGGCTGACCAATGGTGGACCCTGGCATACCTTCCTGTGCCATTACACAGATGTCATCATTATCAGTACCCATGGCACCTGATTCAGGTTCCCTGCTGCATGACACCAGAGCAGCACCAGAACATGTGGGAGGGAAACAGGAAACACAGTTTACAATGTCTACACAATATTACCAGTGATGCACACATCCACACATGCACAGGTCCACACATGCACATGTGCACACATGCACAGTTGCACACATGCACACATGCACACATGCACACATGCACACATGCACAGGTGCACACATGCACAGGTGCACACATGCACACATGCACAGGTGCACACATGCACAGGTGCACACATGCACACATGCACATGCACAGGTGCACACATGCACACAAGCACAGGTGCACACATGCACACATGTACACATGCACACATGCACACGTACACAT
This sequence comes from Protopterus annectens, assembly GCF_019279795.1. NCBI lineage: Eukaryota > Metazoa > Chordata > Ceratodontiformes > Protopteridae > Protopterus > Protopterus annectens. Next base: position 307,835,941 of record NC_056732.1, on the reverse strand, counting down.
GCACACAGTTACACACAGTTGCACACAGTTGCACACAGTTGTACACTACTCAGTATGTGAGATATCAACACACAGACACACATGCATGCATACACAGAGCACTACTTAGTGAGCCTAATATTACTATTACTATCAAGACTATCAAAGGTATTGTTAATACACACTCACCAGCATGGATGGGCTGCATTGCTGTTACACCGGATGGACCTGCAGAAGTGAGGAAACTAATGTCAGTGGGCACAACTGTGCCATTGTTACTGATTATGATACAGGTCAGTAGTACAACAGTCGCCTTTCACAGGTCAGCTGCTGATATTGAGGATATCACACTTGCACATTAAATACTATGATGACAGCTACAAACCAAGGACACACCTCACACATGCATTAACTACCAGTGTACACAACAGTCAACTATACATATGGCATATTACCTGCACGCTCATAGTCTTGCTGCTGCGTGGCTCCAGCTTCCATCATAATGCATGTGTGCTGCTGTTGTTGTTGTTGGCGGACTGGAGCTACTACACTCATGAGTAGTCCCTCCAGTCTGGTGAGTGAGGGATGTGTAGCCACTCCACCACCTGTGGCGACCTGTTGCCTGTGGATATCCAATGCACGCTGATGGACATTTCTGATTAAATCACTGCAGTGATGTCGTACCTGCTCATATGTCCTATTATGCATGCCTATGTCATTTACCCAATGGACCAGGTCTTGCCACAGTGCAGCCCTCTCCTGCTGATTCTGACTGGTGCGGGAAAAGAGTATTGCATAATCCCGCACTAGGCTCTGGTGTATCTCCTCATCCTCAGCTGCGGAGTAAGCTGGATTTCGCGGGTGAGCCATGTTCCTGAAAAAGGAAATAACATGATATCAGCAATATATGTCAGCAGAATTTGGCACACATACTACACATGCTGCTCGACTGTTATGATACGACATATCTCACATATATAGCATCTGTCTGTCTATTGGTGGATACACATGTAAATGGCCAGGTATCAGTGCTCAGCCAGCAACTGTGCAACAGTACCTGGCACACTCCATACGACATACTACCAAACCCCAGCAGTCAGAACACTGATTCAGATCCAGAGCACCTCCTCACTCTGGGGGTTTGTATCTAGGTACTGTATGGGCTACATCATCAACTACTGTGAGCTGACCACAAACTAATTGCCCTGGATATACATATCTGACCTCCACCACCAGCACAAACGACTATAGTGAATAACATTGCAAATGCAAACTTTACACTTTGTAACAGTGACATGGTATCCTTTCAGCCCACTGGGCCAGTGGAAGACACAACCCACAATGCTGACCCCTTCACAAATGATTTCTACGGACATCTCCGAGAATGCATGGATCATGCAATCCCATATATGACCAAGACACTCTCCACAAAGGGACAGCATCCTGTCTGGTGGACCCCAGCCATAGACAGATTGTATTACAAAAGATGGAAGCTACTGCAAGACAGAGCATAATTCCATAAAGGGAAGGCATGTCTGAGCAGCACTAATAAGAATCTATTTTCCCTCATACAAACATCCATGGGCAACTTTGAGAGGGAAATCAACAAGGACACTACAGATAACCACAAGGCCTTTTTCAGTTATGTTAGCAACCTGGTCAGAATCCCTCCACTATGCTCATAGTTAGTACACAACAACAAATAATTCACTGAACTAACAGATATTGGCAACATTGTGGCAGACAGGTTCAGTGCAGGTTTCACCCCTCCCTCTCCCCCAAAATAAGACATAGTTATCCCAGCTTGACTGTAACCTCCCTGTCATCACAAATGTCCAGGTGAGAGCCGCCCTCAGGAAAGCAGAACACAACATGAATGGGACCAGATGGTATCCCCGGTTACATGCTACATGAACTCCAAGAGGAGCTAAACACACATATAGAAGTGCTGTGTAACACTAGCCTGACTACAGGATATGTACCTGTACACTGGCGTACAGCAGCAGTGGTTCCACTCCACGAAGGAGGCACCTCTACATACCAATACAATACAACACAATACAATACATTACAATACAATACTATACAATATGCTATTGCCCCTGGGACTACAGCAGCATACTGTTCTGCTACCCTGACCATTGTGACACATGTGGTGTGATGGCACCTGCTGCTGTCAAACAGTTACACAGGGTGACTCATATGGCATATTACCTATCTGACTAACATTCAGCAGGGGTATGTGTGACATGTACTCATGGGGAGTCTTGCTTCTTAACACTGTGTGGTTTATTGCAGGGTATGTCTTATCTGTGGGTAGGAACCTGTACCTCCACCATGTGCTCTCTATTGCAGTGGCACGGATGACACACAGCAGTCATTTAGGTTGTGGATGGTGTGAGGTGTTACTATGGTTGTTGGACATCTGTCATGGGTGTGACTTAAGTATGTAAATCCAGGAGTGGTAACCTCTATGTGGGTAGTATGTGTGTACTCTGTGGTGTTGTCAGTCACTGTGCATTGGTAATGTGTTTGAGTGCATTGTCACAGTGTTGTACATGTCACTGTGTCCTCCTCCATATCTGTAGCTGTCATGTGAGGTACATACCATGGCAGCCATTATGTGGTGTGGAGGGGTACACTGACCTACATGTCCGTAGCTGACACACCATGTCTGCTGACACATACCATGTGCAGGTATTCCAGGAATAGTGTGCCACTGTGAATATCATTGGGGGGACTATTGTACACATTTATGACCCTGTTCACCCCTGACACATGCAGTGGTGGGCAGCCAATCACATATCTGGTGGTTACTGGTGTAGGTGATTTGAAATGGGGTATGGTACTCCAGTTTTGACACTGGTGTTCACTCCATGCCTTTGTCACCAGGCACATGTTGCAATACATCTGTACACATGTGCCTCACTCAGAATATATATACATCTCTCTCTCTATATATATATATATATATATATGTATATAGATATATCTATATGTATATATATATATATATATATATATATATATATATATATATATTTGTATATATATATATATATATATATATATATATATATATATGTATACATACATACATATTTTGACATACATACGTATCCATATGATAGATAGGTATATCAACATGTTTGTTTACCATACTGTATACACACACTAACATACTGCTAAACATACATAACTGTGAAACCTACTTTGTACATTGCACTACAACCTACATTCAACCTACATTGATATGTGCACATAGATGCTCTCACATACAAATGTATGTACAGCCTTCACTGATAGTTGCTGTATGTCCCCTGCCCTTTGCACATCTTCATATACATATGGATACAGACCAATGACACATATGGAGGGTTCACAGTATGTAGACTTTTATAGTATTACTTTACATTACCTGTGTTTATCACAGCTGCTTGTGTTGCTGTCTGGTTTTGTGTCCTGCTGCTCCACTTGCCAGTTGTCAGCTTTCAGGTGGCTGTTGCTGACCAATTTTGTTTGTGTATGTTTAATTTTGTTTTTCTCTGTCTCTCTCTCTCTCTCTCTCTGTCTCTCACTACCTCCTCAGGGTGCAATGAAAGTATTGCATGTGTGGACTGGGAGTACAGCATGCTTTTGTAGGTATCTGCATATGTCCATGTGATGGCCTCTGCACCAATTGTTAGCCAGCATTTGCTAATTGCATGCAGCCAGTTGTGTACTGATTGCAGTTCTCACTGTGATTTCAGAACAGTGCTATAAAAAGGTATGTGAGATAGGCATAGCCCTTTCAGATTTTAAGGGCAGGGACCATGCTGGTATGCTGTGGACACTGTTCTGTGAGTGTAAAGGTTGGTATCTCTCTCATATTTCCGGCTGTGTTGTAGATTAACATTTCTCCATTCATTTCTCCAGTTTCCTGTACTAACTGTGTATGTACACTGACACCTACGACTACTACTACTGTTAATGTGTGTGTGTGTGCTTTCCTGTGGGACATGTGGTGTAACTGGTGTATAGCAGTGGCTCTTGCACTTTGTTGCTATGGCTTCAATATTTGCCCTTTACAGTCACTACTTGTATGCCTGCTAGGTGTCCTGACTATAGTGTGCTGCTGTGGCTTTCCTATTTTCCATGTACATTCACACCTTGGAATGCTTGCTATATCTGCTAGGGTGTTACAGCATGCAGTGTGGTCTGGCCATGGTGTGGGCCTTGACATCTATTAGGGTATTTGAGTATGCTGCTGATCAGGCCCCAGAGACTCTCAGGTGCATCTGTTATCTGCCTCATGGAATGGTACATATCAGTGGAGTACACCCATTAAATTGTCTGGTATGCTGCAGTTGTGACTGTAGGATAGCATGAGCATATTTATTACTACACTTTTTCTGCCGTGCAAGTGGTGCATACTTTCAGGACTTCATAGTTACCATTGCATGTGTTGTAACACCTTTCTGCCTACTGTTTGTACATTTCACATGGAGTCTGTGGGGCATCCCTGTAACTCAGTCACTGTTGCTATGCATAGGCTCTTAACGATTCAAATATGGTGGTGTCAGACCGCTCATGTGTACAAATATTTGCAGGTTGTCCACATTTCTGCCTCATATTTTGGTCAATATCTCATGCACAGCTCTTTCTGGCAAATCACTCTGGGCTCAAGTCAGAATATAGTGACAAACATTTAAGTTTCAGACTTCATACTTCCAAACATCCAACAAAATGCAGAAACTGTTACTCTCTGAACTGTCTAAGTTTGTTGTAACATTATTTGTAATGTGTCCCTGGTTTTGGCTCTTTGCTCCACATATTTTATTACTTGGTCCGGATGTGTTCCTGTAACAGGTTGTGGGGTATGGGCAGTGATTATCCTGCTGTGAGTATGTGTGTGGCTTGCAAGGTGCTACAGTGACATTATTACCTACTAGCTACCAACTAGCATGGCTGTTTCTGTTCACACACTACTATTATAGAAATCCACTAGATTTGACAGTAAATATACATGACATGCTTTGTGTACTACACATCCTATATTCCCTTTACATTCATTCCTACTATTACATGATATATTTATTGTAGCACAATGTTCTTACATAACAGTCATGGCTTAGTGGTAAGTCATGCAGACTAGTGTTTCCAAGGTCCTGGGTTCGGGACTGACAGTGGGATTTTATTTTGCTTTTGAACAGACTACAGGACCTGTCATTCAGAGTGACTAAGGCACTTTTAAGCAGTTGTAACTGGGTTAGCGCTGGTTTGCGCAGAGCTCCCGCATGCGCACTGGCATTCAGCTCCGCGCACACCCGCTTACAACTGCTTAAAAGCGCTTACTCTTGCTCACACCCACGCTATTTTCTTTGAAAGAAATGAAAATGGGGAGACAGGAAAGTGGTGAAAAAGGGGTCACAAAGAGGGTAAGACAGTAGGGAAACAAGCTTGGGTTTTGCAGGAGGGATGTAGGGAAGGCCCATAGCTGCCCATTTCTTCATCAGCAACAGCTGTGCATATGTTTGTAATTTGGTGTGACATTTGAAACCTTCCACCCCTGAGAGAGGTGTAAGGACAACAATAATACTTGTACAGCCAATTGTAATTGACAGTTTTCATGTCCAGCAGACATGTGTGCGAAGTGGGCAGCTATGTATGGGCCGTAATTTTTTTGTGGGTACAAAGTGCCCTTTTTTTTTTTTTTTCAGGTGAGAATGGTATGTCAGGTAAAGGAAGTCAGTATAGCTGGGGAGGTAGGTTGGGTAGGTCAACAGACAAGACAAACAAGATGCATACAGGGGCGGTGTATGACACGTGTGGGGGGGTTACACAATTGATGGGGACGGATGTTTGGATATCCAGAGCCCATGAGCCCACAGATGGCAACAGTGGAACTGATATCCCACCCATGGGCAGTTGCCACTGGGCCTTCACTGCCCAGGACGGGGCTGTGCTGGGGGCTGTGTAGGCCGAGCAGCAGGCATGCCCGTTAGTTGTGCCACCTGTGCCTCAAGCTGGCGTAGGGGCCCAAGAACAGCTTCCTGGATCTCCCTACGCACCACAGTCCGGACGCTACGGAGGGTGAGTGGTGGTTCTCACCCAGCCACACTTGCAGAGGGGGGACGAGTCCCATCCCGTGCAGCACTTCCACCCGCAGGTGGCACAGGGCCACCGGAGGAGGGTCCAGACTGGGCACTACTGCCAGGTGCACTCGCCAGCTGAGGTGGGAGAGGTGGGTCCACTGGAACCCGCCTTCCCTGTCGTCCTGTGTTTTGCATTATGTCATGACAGTTTGGGTTAGTAACATACAATACCATTTGCAATTAGTTGTAGCAGCATGCATTAGTATTCCCATTAACCAAACACCCAGATATTCACACCATTGAACAGCGAGCATAACACATGCATAATTTGAACAGCAATATACAGTCCAACAACATGCAGGGTTGATTGATGGCAACAGGCCATCAGGTTTGGATGTATGAACAGGGCAGATGCATCAACGTACATGCAAATATGTATGACCCAACAGGACAAATGTCCAGGGGTGTTAATTGTGATTGCACATACCAATTTCATGTGGAATGGATTATATGTGGTTATAGGGTAGGGTGAAGAAAATATAATTAACACCTTCAAATACCAATACATATGCTGTACATTTCTAATAGCTGCATATATATACACACTACAGTTCTACCTACAGTTTCCTATGTGATAACTACTTCAAGTTGGTGTTAGGAATGTTACTGCTACATCAATATACATTTTCATTTTTATTCATACAAGTTCATATCTGGCTCTGTTCAGCTACATCATCCTACTACATCATCCTACTACATTTGCTTTACATAGCTATAGACAACTGTGGATGTTTAGTATTTCAGACAATCATACTATCTGCATATTGCAGACTGAGAGCAACATATCAAGATTTTGGGATACACATTCCAGCTGCAGGAACATTTTGAACACATTTCGCAGTTTGGTTCTGCTTGTCACATTCATTTCATTCTGTACTGACTGCAGTATACTTTATTCAGGAGTTATTACTACTTTATTGGTGGATTCATAAATCTTTATCACACTCTCTCACTTGTTTTATTTTTACAATTCAGGATGGTACTTACTTCTAGGCTTTATTGACATGTTTTACCTGTAGTTATTACAATCCTTTCCAACAGTCTCACTTCTGTCATGTTTCAGTATTTCAACAGGGATATATTTCACACATGTGTTTTGCTCATCTTCTGCAGCTGTACTTTTCAGCCTGCTGCAGGTTGTGTAGTATTATATTACAGGTGGGGCATCTTTATTTCAGACTTTATTTCAGACATTTTCATTTTCCTGTTTGGATTACAGACTGCAACACACTTTTGTAATCAAGCAATACTTGCAAACACTCTTACACTGTTACTTGCACATTTTATTACTTAGTGACTACACTGCACTCTTTTGCTAACTGTCATACTTTTATATTTATTTACAGTTACAGGGAGAGGATTACTGACCTGCCTGTTGGCGCAACTGCACCAGCCTATCGCCATAGGCTCTGCGGTTCGCAGAACGGACACCTGCAGCTGTAATATAAATAAAGTAATATTGGAATACACATCTCCATAATATCAGCTAGGTTAATTTCTTACATACATAATTAGATGTAACTTAGTAGTGGGGCATTGGGCATTTGCCGGGCCTCCTGGATCCAAAGGTTCAGTTGGTCCTGCTTGCATCTCTTCAGGTCCGCATGGTGGTGACGGACCTGCTCACCAGTCCTTGGAATCCCTGTGGCACTGGTAAGATCATGAGCCAACCGGTCCCATGCCTCAGCCCTATATGCTCCCCACAGGACCTGGCCCTGCATGAGTTGGGCCTCATGATTGTGGACAAGGAGCCAAACCATATATCTGGACTCCTCAACGCCCCACCTCTGTGCTTGTAAGCAACTACCCTCACCTACTCCTGACATTCTGGCTGCAAGTTAGTTCTACAATTGGTTATGCTGTGTATTCCTGCCTATGGGGCTTATATATGTCATTTTCCCGCACTTATCTGTGATTGGCCATTTTGGAATTGTATCAGCTTCACAAAACCTGCTTTGTGATGCTCCTCTTTCTATTCATTCCTATATATTTGCTATTACTGCATTTCTAAATACAGCTGTCATGGCTTAGTGGTTCAGTACCTTGACTATGGTGCATGGTATCCTGGGTTTGAACCTGGCCACTGTTTTTTATATTTTATGACTGTCTAGACAGGCTAGGAGGTGTCTGTGTAAAGGCAGTTTTGTTACAGCTTGCTCAACGTTGCCCGTCGGTTAGCTAATTGGCGCGGTGCACAGCTCCGCGCAAATGGGTTATGCTGGTTTACACTTCATTTGGTTGTAAGGACGCATATTACGCTCAGCTCAGCTAGGGGCACACCGTTTCAGCATGTTAAACCATGGCTCACCTACGGGCACTCATTTTGCACCTGTTAAACCACTGCTCACCTACGGGCACTCATTTTGCACCTGTTAAACCACTGCTCACCTTCGGGCACTCATTTTACACCTATTAAACTACTGCTCACCTACGGGCAGATGCACTCAACTTGTTAAACTGTAGCTCAGCTATAGGCACATCTGGCATTTTTTATTATTTTGTTATCTCACATTTCTTCAAAATAAATGGCCTATTTCATTACATTTTACATAAAATATAATTTTATATGTGTACATATATGTCAGGGACTTGTTTCATGCTTATTTCACTAAAAATAAAAATTGATGTTGTGGGGGCTTGAACCATGACTGCCTGCTCTTCAGCCAATGTCTCTACTGCTATGCTATTGCTTTTGGGCTTACTTTGCATAGTTAGTTCTTATATGCTTTTCCACTTACTGCTAACCGTGGCTGAGCTACAGGCACGCCCGCGCAAATGAGCGCACTCACAGGCAAACATCTTTACAATTTAAAAAAATATAACATGTTCATTTATATAATTTTATATTCATAGTCTGTGGGGGCATGTGTTGTGTTGTGTTTATTCACATTTCCATGTACTCTGTCGTGGGGGTTTACTTTAGGCACTTTTACTCTTCTGGGGGCGTGTCCGCTTGCAGGGCTCGGCCTACGGACACGCCTCCTACTGTCTTCCGCGGACCGTGTAAGCCTTAGGTGTGATTCAGCATGCCCTCATGCATATGCATGACATGCTGACGTCACACCGTTTAACTGCAGCCTCTGTGTAAGCCTTGTAACTCTTACACGGAGGCTTTGTGAATCCTGCCCATGATGTCTGACAGTCACCTGGATGAAATGAAAGATGCTGGAGGTGAGCATAACAATGGTTTGTCTGCACTTTCTGTGCTGGATACTGGTCAAAATCTGAGAAACGTGCTCTGTAGGCATTACTCTGTGAACACTACATTTGTTTATAACACTGAAAGAGGAAACTTTAGGAACACGTAATCTGCAATCAGTGTAACTCTTTATAGTTCTGTTCTTATTAGTTCAAGTTTGCTTCATTGTTCTCATAAGTTGTGCCAATAAGCTGCAAGAAATTTATGTGTGTATATATATATATATATATATATATATATATATATATATATATATATATCATTGTTTTTTGCCATCTGCTTCATTTATTGGTCTGCTGTGGTACTGTGCTCTACATCTTTATTTTACTTGGTCTGTGCTTGAGAACAACTTTGCGTTCAGCTGCACTTGTTTTGTTTATATATATATATATATGTATATATATATATATATATATATATATATATATATATATATATATATATATATATTATGCCTTTCATACTATAACCTTACATTTGCTTTTCTAAGATTTCTTCTGGGTGAACTTATGTCTTTTAGTAGTTTCTTACCTGAGCTAGAACTGCCCATGGAACATATTTGGGATGTGAGGAAATGTCCCCTTTGGTGTCCCTTCTGGGTGCTTCCTCATATTTAAACATTGACAACTGTTAACTTCTAACAATCAGGTATAACTCTTTTTACATTCCTGAAAAAAAAACTGGTCAAACAAGTTAAGACTACATGCTAAGTAACTATTACCAGTGTGTCTGCATAAAACTGTTTTAGAAAAAATATTTTATAGATGTTTTCACCAAAAGTACCAACAACTGGATGCCTTTTAGTTGATCAGTAAAAACTGATGCCAGGAATAATAGTAGTACCACAAACTTTGTTCAGTTTACAAATTAAAGAAGGAGAGTTAGTCCATTATTCTAGATTTTGGATTGTTTTATTAATTACCAGATTCAAGAAAAGTCATACAGTGGGTGAACATTTTGCATGATAAATATGTCCCAATCCCACATAAAAGTACCACTGTCCATTTAACATTAGTTTACTGCGAAAGTCTGACTGGGACAGAGCCCATTTTCAGTGCAGGCCTGGGGAGAAATGCTCCAGACACATGTCCTTGGAATGTGGGAGGAAACCCATGTGAACACAGAGAGAACATGCAGACTCCTCACAGAAGACACCCCAGACAAGAATCAAACTGCAGAACCTCTTGCTGTGAGGTGACAATACTAACCACTGTACCACCGATTTATGGGCTGTGGTGCTAACAGTTACATATTTCAATGCTTTGTGTTTCTACCACAGGTCCATAGTTACAGTGTGGACCAGTGTGTGTACTTTCTTCTTTCCCCTCTTCTCTCATCAGAGGTAGCTGAACAGTGTTAAGAGTGTGCTCAGTGCTGTTGCCCTTTATTCCACCATAGCATAATTGCAGAGGGAGCACATGCCGCAGATTCCTGGCACCACTCATATTGGTGGTGTTGTTTCTTCACACAGCTAAGATTGCTCTACTTGGTCATAATCTGTCAGAAACCATCACAAAAATCATTTTAAGAGGATTTTTAGGAAGGAGCACAGAGTAAAAGACGATGAAATCCCAAACATTATGCCCCAGTTGGCTCCAATTTTCACATCATAATATTTGCTCCAAACATCATAGATGGTTCATCCTGCTGTATTTAATAATCCAAAGTTATAAAGATTCTCATGGCGAGAGTGTTATTCTGTTTATCTGATTACCTACTGATGTGAAAACACAGCAATACCTATTTATTTGTTATACAGTAAGTTCAACACAAAATGTGCTCTCTATCTTAAAGAAGCAGACATTATGAACATTACACAAATAACTCCCAGATATCACAGACACACACACACACACACACACACACACACACACACACACATTTGCACATGCAAAAACAAACATGTGTGTGTGTGTGTGTTTGTGCGTGTGTGTGCCTGTACATATGGTTGTTTATTATATTTGTTTTCTGTTACTCCAGTTGTCCAAACAGCAATGTTCACTTTCAATGGAAGCCTGGAAAACTACAATTGCATTGACTAATACAGAGAGACTAGAGAAAGATTCACATATACATAAATACAACTAAGGTGTCAGTAATACTTTATACATTACCAATCACAATGTGGCAAAGACGATCAACAACTGAGAAGAAAATGCATTCACTAGATGAGCATAAGATAACAATGGATCAATCTACAATTCATAAGAATGCACGAAAACAAACTGTATGTTGAAACTTAGTTCTTGTGAATCTCTAGGAGATGAGGATTCTGCTATGCAAAGTAAGTTTCAAAGACAAAGGTATGGTTCAAATATACATTATCATCATTACATTGTACATGAGCAGGCAAGAATTATGGAGATAAACAAAGAAGGCTGCTATGAAGAATGAGAGATGGGCAGTAAGAGGATGGAGAACTGACAGATGGGAACTAATAAGATGGACAGCTGACAGATAGGAAGTAACAGGATGTAGAACTGATAAATGGGCAGTAACAGGATGGAGAACTGACAGATAGGTAGTAACAGGAAGGAGAACTGACAGCTGGGTAGTAATAGGATGGAGAACTGACAACTGGGTAGTAATAGGATGGACAACTGACAACTGGGTAGTAATAGGATGGACAACTGACAACTGGGTAGTAATAGGATGGAGAACTGACAACTGGGTAGTAATAGGATGGAGAACTGACATATGGGCAATAATAGGATAGAGAACTGACAGCTGGGTAGTAATAGAATGGAGAACTGACAGATGGCCAGTAATAGGATGGAAAACTGACAGATCGGCAGTAATAGGACGGAAAAGTGACAGATGGGTAGTAATTTGTTGGAGAAACTAGCCTGTTGGGGAAATAGTGGAGTGGTGGAAAAGTCTGAGAGGAAAGGAGGTTGTCAATGTGGAGCTGATGGTGCTTGGATTGGATGCTAGGAGAGTTACAAAGGCAAGTGTATAATGTGTTTAGGTGTTTGAACAGTTGGGGGGGTGAAGCAAGAGAAAATTATCAGTTAACAAAGATCATGAGGTAGTTTACACAGTTTGTAGAAGGAGAAGGAATAAATGGCATCAAGCAGTATTTTTTTATATATTTTTAAAACTGGCTGAATAACTAGGAGGAAAACCTTAGACTAGAGTCAGTTTATCAGGGTGTAAGAATAGTGTGCAAAGTGGGACAGTAGTAGGAATACAGCTGTTCATATAGAAAAGTGAATACTACTGCTTTGTTTTACTGTAAGTGGAGGCCAGGCAGTGGGTACAGAAACAGGAACTGGTACTGAATGCTGTGATTTTGTTATAGGCAGATGTCCGTTTGGTAAGGAAAGTGGATGAAAACTAGTAAATGCCAGTCCATAGAAAGGTTTAGGTAAGAGAAGACTGAAGGCTGTGGTTGTTCAGTAAAAGGAAGATTTTTTTTTCTTAATTCATTAAGGGAGGCCAAGATGTCTACTGAGTTTTGTTAAGCAGATTTGGATGTGCATGTCCATTTTTAGGTCTTAGTGTATTATTTTAAAGGCATTTTGCTCACCAAGCATCTTCAAATCTACCACAGTCATAAATGTGCCATGCTAGCAAATTAGACCTATCAGCAGATTTAGAACCAAGAATAAACAGCATACTTTACAATTTGATAAATTGGACATGAGTCTTGTAGACAGACAGAAAATGAGCTGCTGGGTTATCAGTTCAGTAGAAGATGACAGCTGACTCATCCAACCAATGATGACGTAAAAAAGGCAATCAGAACATATACATGTTATTTATAGCAATGGAAAACATAACAGAACAAGGAGTCATCCATGTAGGCACCTACTGTGAATGGCTGGAGGGAGGACAGACAGTTTTCTGTCTGTTTATATAATAGGTACAAATCCAGTCAGTACATTACCTGGAAATACATATTTCTAAAAAGCAACTAACAAGGGTGGTGTGACTAATGGTTACAAATGCTAAAGAAAAGGTTTTGAGTGATAAGGAAAACATCATCTTTGAGTTTGCTGCTGTTACTGAAGTTAAATAGAATGCTGCTAATGACAACTAGGTTTTATTTGTTTCATGCTTGGTCCAAAATATATACTGCTAAGGGACATGAAGATTTTAGCAAAGTATGTGGGGGTAAGCTGTTTGCTTATTGCTTTTTTCTAGTAGTGAAACCAAAGAAGACAGAATGGCTATCAGCATGCATGTATTAAGTACAACTGAACATCCTTCATCATTTAGATATAATTATTGATGTTCTTCGTCTTCCCTTGCTGCAGTCCTGACAATTTAAACCTTTCTCAGGGGCCTAAAGGTGTTAAAGCTTCTTGTTTCTAAGAAAGAAAACCGGACTTAAAGCTACAAGGGGCAAGAGGTTTTGGATAAGTGGGGTAAGAAAGTATATACTTCTACTAGATAAAACCATGTTGGGCTTGTTGTTAGTGGGGTGAAAGTATATAAAAAAATAAAATCCTTTTCCTTTCACAATTGAAATTTAAGGTGGGGAATGTATTTGGAGTAATCAAAGAATTGCTGGATTTGGTTCATGTGTCTGAACAAGTGGGTAAGCGGAAGGCAGTGGTTTTGTAAGGGTGCTGGCCCTCCTCAGGGTGTCTGCTGCTACTAGTTCTGTTCTTCTTCTGTTGACAGCCCTGGTTGATGTGATCAGGCCTCAGCGGTGGCTGCTACTAGGATTTTGGCCCTTTACACAGTCTGATGTGTTGTTTGACCGCCTGTGAGCAGTTTTAAAATGGAAAACAAGGGAAAAACTATCTCAGACTGTTAAGATTTTTTTTTGCAGCAGCAGCCTCAAGTTTAGTAGAAATGGCCTGCTAAAGGGTGGACATATCCCTGCTTATGGTTCCCAGTCTAGGGGTAGGTCTCAAGGTTCGTTTGATCAGACAGACAGTTCACCTGCTCCAGACTTCTGGGCAGGGCAGGGGTCTCAGTCCTTTAAGTGGCATGAGACCAATGACCTTTGGCTGCCAGTGTGGACTCTCGTCGGCAGCTCCTTTGGGAGGAAAGATTCTCTTTTTTTCAAGAAAATTGGGATTTTAATCACTCCAACAGATGGGGGCTGGATATTATTCATCACGGTTACATTTATTTTCCACACAATGCCCCTTTTTTCAAAGGCATGATGTTGTTCCTCCTCCCACAAAGAAAAGAGGCTCACAAGCAGTTTCTCCAGTTACTCCAGATAGGGGCCATTCAGCCAGTCCCTGTATCAGAAAGGGCTTCGATGCCTGTTCCTAGAAAGATGGAGAGGAGAGACCAATTCTGGTTATCTATCAACACTTATCTGGACATGGACATTCCCAAAGATGTTGTGTGGACAGCAACTATTACCTCTGCTGCTGGGCAAGATCACTGGATGATAACTTTGGATCTCAAGGCTTACCTTCATGTGCCTATAATAAAGGAGTTGCAGAAAGTAGCATCAACTATCATCAGTCGCTGACTGCAAGGGACAGTCCTTCAAGCATTTCTGTTGGCATCTCTATTCTGGTGCTTCCCAATGCCAAACTGCATATGCGGAAGCTGCAATGGTATCTACTCAAAAATGTGATGGACACACTGCTGATTTGAGATTTGAACCATTCACCAAACATTGCCTTGCCTTCAAAAGAATGTGGTGGTGTGGTGGGCTCAATGTCTAAAAACAAGGGATTCTCTGTGAGCCAGAGGGCAAGTCAGTTTTTTAACGACACAGATGCGGACACTGCTTGGGGAGCTCATCTAAATGGAAAGTGGATAATTTCAGAGCCTTCTTCAATTCAATACTGAATTATTGGACAAAGGTTTGTCTTTCTACTCTTCCATAAAATGCATGCTGCAACAGCCCCAGCAGCTCACTATGATTGTGATTGTTTTGCACTTTGTTTTTGTTCCTTTTTCCCTTTGTTCAAGGGAATAAGGCACCTATACCCCCCACCTAGCTCCCCTCCTACCTCTTCTTCTTTGGAATTTTGTGTTGGAAAAACTCTATTGCAACCTTTTGCAGCTGCAGCCTGTTAAATATGTCATGGAAGATTGCTTTTCTGTTGCTTGTTGTTGGCTGAAAAGGTGTCTGAGTTGCAGGCGTTTGCTTATGGCAGTAGAGCAGTTTGATTTTCCAAGGACAGGGCCATCAGGGTATCATTACATGCCTAATCTCCCTTTCTTTCCTACAGTGTGCTTTTTAAACCAAACTATTCATTAACTATTCCGTTTTTGCAGATCCTCAAGATAAAGGGAAAAGATTTTTGCACACTTTTTTTTACACTTTAGATGTACGTTTATCATTCATGCAGAGCAAGGTTTAAAAGATTTTTTTTCAGCAGTCTCAGCAGTTACTTGTTTCTTTTGTTTATTCACCGGTGGGCAAATAAACTCAAAACAAACTATTTCTATTTGGATTTGCATTTTATTTGCATTTCATATTGTTATCTTGGCAGGGGCTAAGCTGGGTTTAGGCCTCGACCCTACTAGGCTACTGCCACTTGATATTCTAAGGTGGCATACTTGAACTTCTGAGCGGCACTAGTCGCTGGGCATGGTTACTGCCATACTAAGCACCAGCTCTATATTTTCTATATATACTCTGAACTAAGCTGTGTTTGCCACAGCTGTTTTTTTGCTGGCCTTGTCAGCTCTGCTACTGCTATAATTTTCCCCTTCCTTTACCTCTGCTTTTGGGCAGAAGGATAATACCCAGCAAGGCTGCAAAAGCACCGAAGAATGTTGTACAAGTTTTGTTCCTAAATGTTCCAATTGCTGCAATCCTCCCTCCCCTCCTCCCTCCCTGTGTCAGGGCTGTGTAGGTGTGGTTGTAGGTTTTTTTTTTTTATATATTTTGTATATTATATTATATTTTACTGTACATGTTTTTTACAGGTTTGTTTTTTTGTCTTTTTTCAAAGGGTGACATCTGGGGAGGGAAAAGAAAGACTGAAGGAATCATGCGTAGTATGCGCGTTGTTACCGGCATTAGGCGCGTCGGTCTAAGGCCGACGCACGCTTTCAATCTCTCTGTATTCGCCGAGACTGGGACGCTGGGACATACCCAATTGTCAGGACTGTTTTGTTTTATGATTAAAAGAACATAGCTGTCACGTTTGCTGTGGTTCAGTCATGTGGAAGCTGGGAGGGCTAAGGATTCACTGACAAGATACTAGAACTTGGGTGATAAACCATCTATGTGGCTTTAGCTGATTGAGAAAATTGCATTCACCTCAACAAAATGCTAATTGTCGAGTTGTATTTTCTTCATAGTAAAATGTCATGTGACATTCAACAAAGCACTTTTTTTTCTAGCTTTAAAATAAATATTTTACTGAAGTATAATTTCAGTCAGAAAAAGAAAAGAGGAAGTTTTTTTTTCTCCAAATGAACTTATCTGCCTAGTAATGGAGCAGCATTAGCCAGCCATCAATCCTTGAAAGCCCGCAAGAGGAGTTCTCTTCATCAGCAGGAAGCTCTGAAGGGCTTGTCATCCAAGGCTGACATTTAGTCATCTCAGCTCAACCTGACTGTGGAATGGCATGCGGCATGTGGAAGGTGCCCTAAAGTTTTGGCAGCTGGTCAGCTGATATATCATTACCAGGATATAACCCATACAGCTTAACCTAATGCTGCAGTGATCATTCAAGCATCTACTGTTATGGTAAGTTATACACAACTGTACTTTATAGGTGGGAAGATTGGGAACAACATGCACCTGTTAACATTAGAATTTCCGTGTGAACCTTGTTGTCAGTGGAATGGTGCTTTACAACACACAGTGCAGTCATAAAATCAGTCCCTTTCTTTTATTAGTTTGGATAAATTAGTGACTCCTCCCCACTATTGCTTGCATGCACCATAACCGCATGTCTTAGTGATTCCAGCTACTATTGGTTGATGTATGAATGCCTGCACCTTTAATAAGACACTACTTTATAATACAGCCAGTTCTGAAAGCAGTCACTTTTGTTTATTAATTCAAAAAGTTCTGATTTATTGCATACAGAGTTTAATACCCTTGCACTTAAAAAAATGACAAGAGCAAACAGAAGTTAACAAACTACAAGTATAAAGAAACACTGGTACATACACAAAATATAACAACAATATATAACGAAAGGGCACACCAATTTAGACAATATAACATAATAAAATAGCAATGATAAGATAAAAGAATAAATCCCAAAAATACAAGTAATGTGTTTTGTAAAGTAATTAAGTTTGCTGTAATATCTGAAGTTTCACTTCTACAATTCGGTAATGTCCACCAAGATTATACTAAAATTATAATAATGAAGCCAGTAACAGACACTTACAAGTTCATCACATTACCAAAGTTAAAAATAGAAACTTCTTAAAGCCTGGCTCCATTGCACATGTGATGGATCCTTGACTGCAACCCAGGTGACCGGGGTTTGATTAGGGGCCCTGCTACTTGTGGAGCCAGGCAGGGAAGGGGAACAGGTGGAGGAGTGTAGCCCAGTCATCTCTATTAGAGGAATTGTGGGGATTGCACATACTGAGGGAAAGACTAAGAGGTGCTAACTCCCTGACAGGGATCAGAGAGCTCACCATTCATGCCATGGGTGTGTGGTAAGGCTGCTTGAAGGGAATGCCTACTGCAGAATTGAGGGGACAGCTTCCGTTGTCATCCCATGGCATGCATTCCTCCTACTCCTCACCAGGTGCATTTGTAATGACCAAGAAAACTAAGCAGAAGAAAACTTCCATCCCTGATTACCGTCTGAATAAATGGCTCCTTCTGGTCAGCCCTTGCCCCAGTGATGGGCAACGAACAGGCCAATTGGCCATGGAGAATGTAGATGATCAACAGACAGCAGGGCAAACAGTGCAAAAAAAAAAAAAAAGAAAAAGAACTATTGCAAGACCATACTTCTGTCTTTGAAATAATTCCAAATACAACTAAATGTGAACAATAAATGTGCCGGGGCAGCTGTTAAAGGACAAAGTCTGCATTAAATATCATGGCTGACAAGTTAGGAGCATTCAAAACACAGCAGACTCTGCAAGAGAGATCCTGACAGGATTTATATCTGACATCAGTGGCAAAGAGGAAAGCCAAGCAATCAGTGTGAATAACTAAACCTCTGTAGACAGAATGAATACAGAAAGCTAGAAACATATGGCAAATGTCATCAACACCTGGCAGGTTTTGACAGCAGATCTGACAACTGTCAAATGTAATAATGGACTCAAGTAACAAAATTTCACTCTAAAGAAGTGATCCTAACTGCAGAAGGATGGGTAACACATTAAAGCAGCTGCAAAAGGACTGACTGAATGCTGCCACCAGAATCTATAACAGCATTAGTGAAAAAATTTACTACAAGTCACCTCTTTAATACTGGACTGATAAAGCACAAAGAAACATCCAGAGGCAATCCAGTAATACAGTCCAATATGCATGATAAGGCAGTCATAGGCCAAAGATAACAAACAACAGTGTTTGCACATGCTCAAATTCACAGCCAGCAACAATTAAAACAATTAATCAAAAACCCAAACATCTCCAAAGGTTGACACTTAAGTGTTGGTGGGACAATGCTGTCAATAAACAAAGATGTAGCAAGTAAAAACTAGTACAAACTCCAGGACAGATCAAAAGACTCTATAGCACAAATCAAAAGAACTGAAATATATATTTGGAATATACAAAATGAAATCAAACAAACATGTGAGCACAGATTCAGATGGCTTACAGATTCACAGTGTTGTTTGGTAGACAGGAAACATTGCATGCACCTTTAGCAGGAAGCTATTCTACAAAATACATTCTAGTTCTGGAAGCAGCCCTTTTGATTCATTCCTATGGCTCAGTGATATCTGCTGTTGATTGTAGAGTTGAGGGTAGCAGGAAAAAAGAGTATGCAGTCCTGTTTTACAAACAAAGACTGGTTCTGGAAGCAACCCCATCTGTTCATACATTTGAACACATTAAGTGATTCTTACTGGCTTTAGGAGGCTACAAAGAAAAACGCATAGACAATCCCCCGATTCAGTAATCTTCCTTCCAGGACTAGCTTAGTCCTGCACAGAAGCGACCGTGTAGGAGCAGCACAGCAGCGCTATGCATATTAATGAAGGCGCGCTGCCTGAGCTCCTAAACGGACACGGAGTATGGACGAGTGCAGGGGGCATGTGTGAGAGCAGAGCTCTCACAATAAACATACCCATGCAATTAAGAACTGCAGTTTACCAGTAACAATGAGCGAGACCGCTCATAGGGGGTTGCATACCCACAGCAACACCTCCCCAAGTTTATAAGAGTAATAGTTAAAATATAATAATATAAACAATTTAAATTGTTTTTTATCAAACAGATAAAATTTAACCGTAGCTGCGTGGGTTTGCCCATTGCTTAGCTACATATACTGCAGCTTAAATGGCACAAGAAGATAAATATCAAGATGTACGCAAATGAGGCAGTACTGCAATAGTGTAGTGGGCAGAGCATACGCCTAATGAGCAATCATTTCCGGTTCAAGTCTCACTCCAGTACATTCCATTTTCCATGTCAAATCACTTTATGAACAATATTTTTTGTTGCATAACCTACTAAATAACATATATTTGTGAACTGGATTATATGCAGATGTGAGGTGTCATTGTAATAATGTTGTAAAATCCACAGATAAACACAAGTGCCCCATACAGTATATGTACACATAAATCAGGGATACAAATCAGAGGTGTAATGTGTAATGAATGATAAATCCATCGAGTGTCCAAATCCACCACCTTCCCAAGAACCATTTTACATTTCTGTCTAAATTAATGCGGGGGTAAGTGGGAGTAAGCACTATTAAGCAGTAGTAAGTGGGAGTAAGCATATTTAAGAAGTAGTAAGTGGGTTTAAGCCCATTTGCACAGGGGTAAGCAATGCACACAAAGGTAAAGCAATACTGAAGCTAACTCTCTGTAAGCATATTTAACCAGAGGTTAGCATTGCTTACCTTTGCTCAAACCCGCTTATAATTGCTTAAAAGTGCCTTAATCACTCTGTATGCAACAGCCGCTATTCTGCCCAGAAACAAAATAAACATCCCTTGCAGGTCTTGAACCCAGGTCCCTGTATACTATAGTCACATTAGTTAACCAGTAAGCCATCACAGCAGTACATAGGGCTGAGGTATCACCAAACAGATCCTCACTATAGGAATATTAAACTTAACATGTGAAAGGAATCTATATACAGTTTTATTTTGTATGACCTACTACATAACATAAATATGTGAACTGGAGTACTGCATTAAGTCCAGATGTGAGGTGTCATTGTAATAAAGTGATGAAATCCACTAATAAACACAAGGACCCCATACAGTGCACATACACATGAATCATGGATAGCAAACCCATATATAACATGTAATGAATAACAAATCAATGCCAAACAGCAAATAGTATGCATATTAAAAATTAAGCAACACTAAGCTTTGCACAGCCCTGCTTACTAGGTGTAAGCAATGTGTAGGCCATCTAAATCAGTTTGCCCATTGGTATACCCCTTTAAGCAATGCCAACCTTAGGTAAGCAGGTTTGCTCATAGCTTAGCATTTTCAAAACCGTCCAATCATGGCAAAGTGAGGGAAATCGGCCCTATTAAAACCCAACAGGCAGGAATACATCTCATAACTGGTTGCAGCTTTCTCCTGTAGGCACTATGACCGGTGTGGGAGAGGGAGTGTACTTTCGGGCACAGCGCTCGGGCATCCAGGAGTCCAAAGTCATGGCAGGACTCCTTGTTAAAGACCATGACCAGAGACTGCTGCAGGGCCAGTACCAAGGTTCCCAATATAAAGCGGAAGCCTGGGACCATCTCACCCGTGACCTCACCAGTGCAACTGGCATACATCGAGCTGGTGAGCAGGTCAGGCATTACTATGCTGACCTGAAGCGGAGAAAGAGGGAGCTATCCAAGAGGCTAGGCGGACGGGGGATGTCCCAGCCATGTGTATCAGTCCACTACCTGTTTAATAATTGCCAACTTGTGTATATTATGGATAGGTATGGCCAGATATTCTTCTTATGTCTTTGACAGTGGCAGATGAGTGGGCTGTGATCAGGGAAACCCATGCCTGTAGATTGCAGAGGTTGCGTTGTGAGGCATGTTAGTAATACACTTGCATGTACTGTCATAAGAAATAAATCTAAAAGTAGTAGAAAGTTAATTGCCAGTATAAAACCTGTATTGTTTAAAGCATCTACTGAATACACCAGACAATATGGCAGGAAGAGTCTCATATAGGTTGCATGTAAATAAAAGTTTAACAGCCTGACAATAAAGGTCTAACTGCTGGACTGCTTGTGTTTACTCTGGTAACATATGGTAATGTAGTGTTGCAATCTCTTAATAGTACTGTTGTATTAAGCACCGTCACCCACAGTGTGCTACATAAATAAAATGTGTAGGAATGTCTGTATATGACTGTTGTAATCACAAGAGGTCATATAGTACAACTGAGAGAGACTTAGACAGAAAACAGTAAAAAGATAGAGAACATAACCAAATAGCACACTCAACTGAGACATAAACTGTTAAATTTTTAGCACACACAGCCATGGTTCAAATTCTGGGAGTGGTAGTAAGCTGTATGCAGAATCATACCCCACAACTGTACAGATATGTCCAGAATGCCCAGTTAATTGGCCCATATCTGCTGCCTGTCCCCCTGTTCCCATGGCAAATCAGTGGGATGATCCCAGATGTTTAGGCAAGCAAATAATGACATACAACTGATTGTCAGACATCTATAAGAACAAACCTGTCACTCTAGCAACTCCCCAAAATGTTATGAGAGTAATAAGCAAAGTATGCCCCATCTCCACCCCCATGTTGTGATGCTATGACCAGAGTGTGTGCAGTAATAGAGTGAGACGTATGTGCATAATAATAATGTGGAATCTAGTAATATGTGCGGCAACTTTCAAATAGTGCTAACAAACATTCCCCCCACAGGTCTGTCAGATACGAACACTGTGCCTAGAAATAAAAGATTGAAATCCTGGGCTGATACTGTTTAGTCTGGTATTGTACGGCAGTGTTAGTGTTGCAGTTGCTCTGAATAATAAGGTATTACTCATCACTGTGCTACATAATAAAACTGTCTAGGAAACCATGTATAAGAGTGTTGTAATTACAAGGTCAGATTGTAAAGCCATGGGAGACTTATAGACAGAAATCAGAGAAGAGATACACAACAATATCTATATAGCACACTCAACTGTGATGTACACTGTTCTATGTTTAGCAGACACAGCCATGGTTCAAATCCTTGGAGTAGTAGTAAGCTGTATGTACAATCATACCCCACAAGTGTACATAGTTGTCCAGAATGTCCAGTTAAGTAGCCCATATCTGCTGGCTGTTACCCTGTCCCCCTGGTATATCAGCATGCTAATCTCTGACATGTAGGCAGCATTTAATGTCATATAACTGGTTGTCAGGTCTGTACATATTTGGAAAATGTCTATGAAAACAAACATGTCATTGTACAACTCACCAAAGGTTTATGAGGGCAATAGTCAAAATATATCCCGGTTTCACCTGCATGTTGTCAAGACAAGACCAGAGTGTGTGCAATAAGAGATG